>NW_026895814.1:0-182735 GCF_033153095.1 Gastrolobium bilobum | reverse complement strand
ACCAAAGCTTATCACATGAACAAGGTGGAACCTAGAAGGTTCAAAATCCAAAGAGAAAAGCAATGGGTAAGAAAAAGTCTTCACTTGATTACTAAGGCCAAGGTATCAAATATCTTTACCTCTTATACTTATTCACATGTGAATCCAATGAATTTAAGGTATATATCCTTTAGGCCGTAGGTAATGGATAAAATCATATGTGCTTGGTTTGAATGCTGAAAATTATGAATAGCACATGATTATATCTATAGTTGTTCACTTATATGTTGATTTCTGACACAACTGAATTATTTTACGCATATCTTGAGTTACAGAAATCATTTTTAAGTGAAACCAGTCGTCATTGAAATCTATCTTGATAAAATTTAATTATGGAAAGTTTCATAATTTTAAGTCAAGTATAATGCTCCCAGAAATCTCGTGAATATGGTTGTTTTGTCATAAACTTTGTTCTTGGCTAGTTTAATTAAAATGAGCATAACTTGAGCTATACAAATCCTTTGAGCATGAAACCAGTGGCATTACAAAGATAGCTCAATCAAGTTTAATACTGGAAATCTTTAGAATTTTTGTATGTGTACATTGCTCTAGTAAATTCGTGATTATGACTATTTTGTCAAATACTTTATTTCTAATGCAGTAAATTTAACTGATCATATCTTGAGCTATAGAACTCTGATTGACATGATCTATATCTTGTTAGAAAGCTTGAGATGTGTACTATAATATGTCAAAATTTAGATTATTTGAAGTACTGATGAATTCCCATTTTTAAATTACAAGATTACGGGTTTATGAAAAAGGAACAATGGAAATGTTATTGACTTTGTACTTAATGCTAAATTGATTATTTAACTTATTATACTCAATTTGTGTATGATATTATTGATCTTTATGAGAGCATAATGAATTGATGATCAATGGCTAACCCCTATGGATCCAAAGTGGATACCAAAAGTGCTTTGAATTATAGGATTACAACTACCTCAAAAATGTATTCAAATGAAATAAGTTTATTCAACTTGAGACTTGGAAAGCATGAAAGTATCCAACATAGAAGAGGGATGCAAACATAATGATGTACAAGGATATTCATGATAATCTCAAGGAGCCATATTCTAAATTGAAAGAATTCAAATTTGGTTACTTCTATCCCTCTTTGTGCTCTAAATGCCATATACATGATAATTAGGGAATTCTTTGAGATTTAGTTTCTATGCTTACATATTCTATTGATTGTGTTATTCTAGCAATATGCCCTAAATGGTATTATATATGCTAGTAGGCACATATATTTGTTACAATAACATGATAATCTTTTTGAGCTTGAGCTTTAAAGTATATCCTTGTTTTTACTTGGAGTTATACATGCACAAAAATGATTTCACTTCTTTGTTATGTGCTTAAATGTATCACATGCTTACTTGAAGATCAGGAAATTAAATATCTTCTTGTATTAATTGCTTGACATATGTCATACTCTTAAAACAAGAAAGATATGTGTAAAATGCTAATTTCATGATCTTTAAAGTATTGGTTTTTGAAAAGAAATTGTATCTTTTGGATTGACATGTGATTATGTTTAAAATTTCTCATCTATAATAACATGACTTATATGATCATTACTTGCTTCAAAATGTCCCAATATGTTTTGATGATGGTCATATATTTCTTGTTAATCTTGAATCTTGTTTTGACTATGCTTAAATATATATTTTAAGATTCAAGAGCATATGTGCTTCATTTATGTTTGAATATATATTTGATAATATGATAAATGGCTTATATTGTACATCAATCTAATTTATGCTTGGAGATGTGCTTAAATGATATTTGTTGCTAACCTTTGATTTGAAAAGCTTTAAGAGTTAATTCTACAATTGGTAATCAAATATGGCAACCAAATATTGAAGTGCCAAGCATATGTGGACAAAGAAAGAGATGAATGAAGAGCACCAAAAGAGACTTTCTTCACTTGCTCACAAATAGAAAACTCAAAGGAAGAAAGCTCAAGTGCCTAGGATCACCATGAATAAGGAGCCTCACATCAAATTTGATCTCGATAAGTATCACTAACCCTAACTCTTATGGAATTCTATAGTATGGATGATATGATACTTGTTTCTTCCTTACATGAGAAATATGGTTAGCATGACAAAAATGTATAATTAGATCTTATATCTTGAATTTTGTCAGTGCATATAGAGTAAACCTTGTTTCAATATATATGTATTTTGATTCCAATAGCATATTTCATTAAGATAGAACTTTAATCAATAACCATCTTGCTTCTAAGTGATACAATGTGAAAATCTTTTTATTATGAAATGAGTTTTTAACTTGATTTTGAAGAAAAACATCTTATGTCATTTGAGAGAAGCTTTTCAAAACCTTATACCCTTGAGAACTATTTCAAGATGTTGAAAGTATCTTTCACCTTTTTGTTATCTAAAAAATTGGAAAAATGTTTGGATACATGATATAAATGTAATACTCTCTCCAACTGCTTTAAAAAATGTTATCTAATCTTAAGAGAAAATTTTAGAAAGTTCCAAATTTCAATCTTTGAAAAGATTTACATATGAGAAATTAATGAAAGATACTTCAAATGTTCTTAGTTTACACTCAATGACTAACTGCTTTTGATGCAAAAGATTTTCATCTTTCTCACATGCTTACTTGGTTAGGCAAAACATGTTTTATTTGATCCATCTTATGTTTTAATAATGGCTAGTTCAACCTTTTCGTTTTGAAATTCTAATGACTTGCCATCATCAATTATTTAATTTTTAAAATATCTTACATATCCAATATTTATTTAATATTTATTATATGCATAATAATGAATATATTTCTTTTAATACATGCATGTGTAATCATATGACTTATATTTTACTAGTATGCATGATTTGAAGGGGAGCCTAACATTTATTTGTTATATCTATCACTTGACTTATAAAATAATTATGACAATGGAAGAGTCAATAATTTTTGCTTTTAAAGAGACTAACTCCATTATGCCTAGAAAGGATGTTTGTGATGATTATATTGTAGGAAAGTTGACCTACATCCTTTTGGTGATAAGAAAAGTGAAAAAGAGGAGAACAAAAGAAAGAAGTCATAATTGAAAATTCACCTCAACAACAAGAACAAAGCTAAGAGCTTACAAAGGAATGGAGAATAACAATATTGGAGATACTTCAAAAAGGTTTAATTTGCAAAATACTCCATAAATTAGCCAAGTCTCCTAATCTCTCTCTTTGCTTGCATATGACATGATATTGCTATAAAAATTTGTGTAGATATGTCGAATGATTTATGCTATTAAAGCCACTTGCTTAATACAAGTCTACGAATCTTATGCTTGCTATTATCAAAGTCATGCTAGTCATATGCCTACTGTAACACCCCGTAGTACTCCGGTTGTTAACATACATGATATTTAGCATACACAGCGGAAGACTTTATTTGAAAAAGAAATAGAGCGTCTTATAAAAATACGAGTAAACTTTTTCCAAAATATTTTATTAAAACATTTCAAAAAATGTTCACGTGAGATACTGCAAAAGCGTAAATCTAAACATACATCTACTAATTAATCCCATGAGCCAGTATTAGTGGCCATTGACCATCAAGATATGACATCAAGTGTCATTCCTGGTGGAGTCTCACGGATAGCATAACGGCTGTATTTCGGATAACTGGGAACATGGTCTCACACATACAGATCACCTAATTAATACAATAATTTAAACAGGTAGCTTGCAAGTCCCACACAGACTGCAATCCCCTCAATGGGTCAATACAAATAAAAGGCTCCATGCCCAAATTAACTGAATACATGCATCAAGTCTATATTAATTCAAAGTATAAAAGCATCAGTAAATAATCCATGACTCTAAGAATACAATCATGAGCCTAAATAAATACATACAATAATCTCCATAAAATAATTAAGCATGTTAACAAGTCTACATGCCAACATCAAGTCTAAACATAATATAAAATCATCAGCTGCGTCATCAACTACTCCGATGCGGGGGCCTTGCCCCTAGAAGCATCACCACTACTCTGGGTACCTGAAATGATGTCCCCAAACGGGGTGAGATAACCACATCTCAGTAAGCTCAAGGTTCATAGAGGATCCTATAACCTGTGAGCCCACTTCCTGCATGACAAGTCAGATATAAAGCATATAATACAGACATATAGCATAAACATAGCATCATCATATCATCCTTGTGTAACCCCAGGGTCAAAGTCATGGACGGTTACACCTGTGTAACTTCTAGGGTCAAGCCATAGACAGTTACACCTGTGTGACTTCCAGGGTCAAGCCATAGACAGTCAACACAACCTCTGTATGATACGGCCCCCAGAGTCAAGTCATAGGCAGCCTACATACCATAATCACTGGCCAGGATCCTCATAACATATATCATCAGTGTATCATCATAACATCAAGATCATATAACATCTATATGAGTGTGAATGAATGCACATATACATCATACCATATACTCTCATACAATACAACCATAATGCCCGCCATCATGGTGGGGCCACAAGAGAGAGGAGTCAACTAGAACTAGGAGCTTACCTCACTGAGCTTATCAACAGCCCAACTCCAACAGTCAATATGTATGCTCCCGTACACTCTCAAGTGCCAAGCTCTCTAGGAAAACCTAGAGCAGGAATCATTTATATTATTAATACTCAATCACTTAATGATTCCACATTACATTCTTACATGCTAATAATATGCCCATCACAAGTCTAGACCAATTACTACTTATTATTTATTTTTGTGCATTATTATAAGCCACCACATTCTTTAATTACTTACATAATTTAGAACCCTCTTCTATGCTCACTTAGGTAACTTAGATTATTTTCAACTCATCCAAGCCATATAATTAATTATTATAAGTTACTAAGGGTTCCCATAAACCCACTTAGCTTAAATATCACTTTTACGGTTTTCCCATAACTGTACATGCTTTTGTTTTCCAGTCACTGATCGCAACTCACTTGTTATAAAATTATCATCTTTTAGTATGTTAATCTAGACTCAATTAAATTTCCAACAAGGTATCACATGCCTCATTTGGAGTTTTCTAGCTCCGGTTATCATCATTTGAAGTTGGACAAGCAAAGCTGTTTGCCAACTCCGAACAGAGCCCTAAACATCCTTGACCATTTTTGCGATTCTGGAAAATCTACTAGACCAATTGCTCTCAAATTTTTATGCAAACAACTAAACATATTTATCTTTAATTCGACATATTATTAGCCTAATTTGAGTAAGCACAGATGGAGAAACAATTCATGGAAGTTGCAGCCATGTACAGCCCCTGCACATGGCCTCCCTGTGCAGTCCTCACTCAAACTAAAATACAGAACGGAATACATCTTCAATTGATACCAAATTTTGACACCACATAGTTAACATCTCAAGCTTAAATTTAATATAAGGCATAGCCCTATATGACCTCTGTGGAGGGGGATATGCTCTCCCCAATTTCGCCTAAAAACTGGTTACTTAGCCTTAAATGTGTTTACTTAACAAACCTTAATTACTTTTGATTATAAATCCTAATTCACTTTAATTCTTGGATTTTTCTATTATTAAGTCACATTAGGAAATATCCTTAGTCCCATTATGTCATGATACTTAAATTTTACTAATTATTTAATTAGTGTACCTAAATCCTACTTTAATCCAATTTTAGAGTTAAGTCCTTAATTACTTTTGTTAATTAATCCCTACCTTTAATTAATCACCTAATTCATCATCTCCTTAGTTTTAACACAACTAAACCCTTATATACTTTATGGGGAAGATTTGATGAGCTATTTTAATTAGGGTTTTTAGCCATTATTAATCATGATTAGTGAGTTTTACTTAGAGTTAACCCACCTAGTTAATCTTTCTAATCATTTTTCCACACTTAACAAGTTAATCACATTTTTTTGTCATCAAACCTTATTATTACATGGCATGGCTGAAATCATCAAGGGTCCATATAGGGTTCATGTTCATCTTTTTACATGAACAACACACAAAGGTCCAAAGGTGGCACCTTCACTTATCAAATCCATGATTCCATGGTTCAAAACACACACACCCTTAAAGATATTCATCAAACTATTACTTTACAAAATTTTAAACAATATTTCTCCAATACATAACAAAATTGTGGCACACACACAATAAAAAGAAAGACTTTTTGGTTCATATTTCTCAAATGGAGGCTTACATCTTCAAGCTTCCTCCTTTATCTCAGGGCTCCACCTTTTTCCACCAAGAACACACCTTTAGGCAAGCACACACCTTCATGAACATGCTCATGAGTTAGGCTCAAGAACACAAGAAGAAAAGATGAGATTTCTCATGAAAAAATCAAAAACATTTACCCAAAAATCAAAGGAAACAAGCAAGCAAGTGTGGTTCTTCAAGAGAGCTCAAGAACACAACTCCATAGCCTTTTCTCTTCACAAAACCATGGTTGTTTGGGATGATAAGGGACACAAAATTTTTTATTCACACCATGAAAATGGTATGGTTGTGAAGAGGAGAGTGAGGGGAGCAATCTTTGTGAAGGAAGTTTGGTGGTTTGGAGAGATTTAAGTGAAGAAATTTTAGAGAGAAGAGAGACAATTTTCAAAATTTGAAACTTAGAGAGAGAGAGAGGGGAAGGAGGCTGATCAGAAATTGAGGGGAAGGAGAGGAGGGTGCCCTAATGAGGGGTGCCATGTCACTAAGTGATCATTCGTCCTTTAGTGAGACCCGGTGTAATTTTTAACTGATCCGTCGTCAAATTTTTTATCCGAAAACTCCCAAGACTCTAACTTTAAGTACTTAACATTAATTTTGTCTAATTATCATGTTCATAACTTAAAAATTTGGTTAGTCGATCACAGATCCACTAACAATTGTTTAATTGCACTGTAGTCTTTACCGGTGTTCTTAACTGAACCCGGATTTCATAATCTTCTTAACTTTAACATTTTTGTCTAATTATGACTTGTTAGGAATATATTGGTCTTTATTTCCATTTTCTCATATTTTTCCCGTTTCGGGATTCTACCGGCTGCTGCTACAGCAGTATAAAATACCCGGCAGAAGTGACTTTTTAAAAATACCCCAATATGGGTATCAATCTTCATCAAATCATATCCTAACCTCATTCATGATGTTTATATCATTAGATTAGCTCTCTAACTATAATTTGCTAACTTGGAGCTATTCTATTAACTGTTACTGCATCAGCAGTCAAAATTAACATATAAAAATTCATCTGTGCAAAATACCATCAATATGAGTATCAAAATTCTTAGAATTTCATCCTCATAATATTTATGACCATAAGGTCCTTATTATAACCCTCTAATTTAAAAGTCATATAATTAGGGTTATTATATTCGCCATACCTTTTAAAAAGATTTTGTCCTCAAAATCGAATTGTAACGCCCCGTGTATACCCGGTTTGTTATCATGTCATCGTATTAAGCCACGCTTAATTAAAAATGTGGAATATCTTTTTCTTTTCAATTATGACGTCATTATCAATTACCAAGTTGATTACTTAATCTCTTTCAAAATATTGCATGTCTGTAAATTGCAATTAGACAACTAGCTACACTGAATAACCTCAAAACATAAATAAAGGTGAGTATCTAAGTCACGGATCTGCAACACGTATTCCAGACATAATCCTGATACATTAATACGAGTCGAATCTAAATAAGACATAATCAATCAATGTGGCATGGACAATCCTCATGCTCATCAAATAAGGCAACATAGCCAACAGAGTCTCCACACAATAATCCATAAGATGAAGCTAAACACATAATAGCAACAAACATAATCCAGCATCCAAGCATAATCAGCATAAGCAGATAAACATCAATCAACTAAGCTCTGGTTTCCTGCCGCCCGAGGTCTTAACCCCCGAGTTACCTGAACCTGAAAATGGTGCCCCAAACGTGGGTGAGATCTCTAAACAGAAATCTCAGTAAGACAAGGGGTCCTCAAGGATCTTCCACCCCAAGCTCACTTACATATGCAATATAAGTTCCAAAAGCAGTTTAACAGTATAAGTTCCAAAACAGTGCAATGCAGCAGATAATCATGTCATGTGTGTTATAATTATTCTACTGATCAGAGAAATGCAGGAATACGTCTATTACCCACACAGTACGCGCCCATACCGTACCTGCCTACAGGAACTTAATCCCGTCTAGGCGAACATCACATACATATCACAGGCATTTGCACTTAACAGCTCAATAGCATTTCAATAAAACAATACATGAAAACACATCATGCGTATAAACCATCCCCTCATGGGATATGGTGGAACCAACAATGGCTAAACTGAGGACACGAAAGCTTACCTTGCAAGCTAACTATCCAAGCCAAGAGTCCAACCCAGCTCAAAGTCCACACACAGCACAATCACAATCTGTTTTAGACCAACAGTCATATCAATATGTATACTTTACAAGCATAAGACACAAGACAACGCCTTTCCTTTACGTTTCAAGTCTTTAGGCTTCTCACAAAGCCACAAGCCCTAAATCACATAGATTCTGACTTAGATTTTCATTACAGAAGTTCAACTCCATCAATCTAGGGTCCACAAACCCCAAAATAGCATTCTGTTGAACAATACCGTTACTGTTCTCGAAAACCCAGAATATCCAGATATATGTCGAGGCCAAATCCGGATATGATATTCGGATATCCATATTCGGATATCTGAAAACCCCATATCCGGATATCAATATCCGGATATCATATCTGGATATTTCGTGACAGAATGTAGTTCTGCATATTCGCGAAGATATCACTCAAAAGTTCAACTTTTACCATTAACATACGTTCAAGACTCCATTTTTAGGCACATACAGGTTCATACACGTGTTGGTTACTTAACTAACCCCTTAAACATGCCAAGACTCCACTTTTAACCATTAAAACTCATGATCAAAGGTGATAAAGCTTACTCAAGCTCAAAACAGAAATGGATGATGCTCTTGGAGCTCACTTGAAGCTCCCAAAGTCAGGCTAAGCACATCCCACGAAAATGGCGATCAAGAGTGGTTCTTTCTCTTCAAAGGTCACACCTTGAAACTCAAACCACCAAGAGAATAGCCCTCACACCACTAACCCAAGGAGGAAGCACCACAAATCAGAACATATACTCACAAGAACCTATTTTTCTCCCACCCCAAGGTTGTTCTCAAGTATCAACTAGTTAGAGGTGAAGAAATCAAAGGAAAAGAGGTAACTTGGAGAGTTTTCCATGCAAAGAAGGCCAAGGGAGAAGGGTGGCATTATACAAGAAATGTGTTTGTTAAGTTTCATAAGGAGCTTGCAATTGTTAGCCATTTTACAAAGGAGAAGATTGAGAAAAATGGTTCACATTGTAAGTATCAGGTATCTAATTGTTTTGATACTTGAGATTGTTTTATTGTTGATATAAATTTAGAGTCAAAGAATGCTACATGTGGCTGTCATCTTTTTGAATTTATGGGAATACTATGCACGCATATTTTGGTGATTTTTCAAGCAAAAAATATTATTCGAATTCCTTGTCAATACATATTGGAGCGTTGGACAAAAGAGGCCAACAAATGTATAGATGTGGGTGACATTGAAATTTGGAATCATGAATCAAATGTTTTGAGAAGTATGCATGTGCAACATCAATTTGACAAATTTTCTAATTTGGCTAAAAGATCCGAAGATGCATACAATTTTATTATATCAGAACTTGATCGCATTTATAATATGGCCAGTACAATGGAAATGGAAATTGTAGATGTCAATGAAGATCCTATAGAGTCAAATCAACAGAATTTGACATGTGACACAACAACTGCTTCAGATTTTAATATCAAAGACCCATATGTTTCACATACAAAAGGAAGAAGAAAGGATTCTGACAAAGTCCCTCTAACAGGGAGGTTTAAGAGTGGTCTTGAATTATCGATAAACAAGGCATTCGTTAAAAGGAGAGCATGTAAGTCCCGTGGAGAATATGGTCACTACCAACAACTTGCAAACAAAAGACAAGTCAGTGTAAGTAATATTGGCTTTAATTTTTTTTTATATATATATACTTTAAAGACCTATGTTACCTAGACTGTAAAGTGTAGTTGGTTGTTTAATTGGTTTTTATATCTATATATTTATGCTGTTATTAATTTGCTTTATTAATATCCTTTTTTTCATTTTTTACTAGACTAATATGAAGATTAAATACAAAGAGCAGAAGTTGTATATGGTTCAACATGAAAGTTTGTAATTTTGTGCCAGCAGACATTGTATAAGTAGGATTTTATTTTGGAGCTGTATGTATTTTTGAATGTTTTTAGAAATGTATTAAGATTTGTAACAGCAGATATTGTATCAGTGGGATTTTGTTTTGTCTATTGTATCAGCAGATATTATATCTGTTTTTGTATCAGCAGATATTGTATCTATTTTTGTTTTGGATATGGCTAAAGCATGCAGTTCAGGTACCGGATAGCTAGTGCTAATATTAATATGTGCTAATTTTAATATGTTGTAGTTTATATAATCTCGTTTTGATGGTAATT
This sequence comes from Gastrolobium bilobum, assembly GCF_033153095.1. Classification (NCBI taxonomy): domain Eukaryota; kingdom Viridiplantae; phylum Streptophyta; class Magnoliopsida; order Fabales; family Fabaceae; genus Gastrolobium; species Gastrolobium bilobum. The sequence continues at coordinate 172,121 of NW_026895814.1, read as the reverse complement.
GCAGCATCTGCATCTGTTTCTCTAGATTCTTAGCAAGAGGATTAGGATACAGAACTGCCTAAAGGATGGTTTACTCTTGGTTTTACCTTTGTGCTAGTTGAGTTCTCTTGAAGCATGGTATCATGATTCTTTTTCTTGAAATATTTGTTGTCTGTTATTTGACAGTTATTTGCTATTTTCCTGTTTCATGAGTTTATGTCATAATATTTCTTTAATTTTGAATTTTTTTTTTTTGAAACCATTTAGCATGAAAGAGTACGAAGTCAAGTCCGAGACATGGCAAATAGTCTTACTTGTGCCTAACTCATGTATGATTGTTCCACTTTTATGATAGCAATGCCATTTATCCATTTACTTGTGCCACTTTTATAAGGGAACATGTATATATTCCCATAGAAAAATGTACGCTTAGTTCTATATCCTCCAATCAAATATGATATATTATGTTTTTATGTTTTGCACAGTTGGAGGAAAACAACTGCAGTTGTTTTGTATGAACTCCCAAAAAGAAGATAAAAATGTTTCTACAATGGCTCTTCATCACTATTATAGCCTTTAATTTTTTTGTATTGGTTGAAAGAAGGCTCTCCATCTACTACTAATTTGTCAAAAGCTTGCCTTGATACTCCATGTTCCAGAAAGAGACTTCTAATTGATCTAAAACTACAATTCCAATTGGCCTAAGTCTGCAAAAATCATTACATAGAAATGGGATGCAATTACTAACTGGTCCTGCCTCCTGTATTTTTCTCATATAAAGGTTTGGCAGGCCAAAATTTATGAGAGGATTATAACTGCATCTATAACCATAAAAAAAAAAAGATGGTCGTGAGCATCCAGAAAAACATAATACTTTTTAAAAAAAAAAAACTGTTCAAAAATAATATCCAAGACAAAGTTTTTCCTCTTCCTAATTTAATCTTTATCCTCTTCATCTCTAGAACCACCAACAACATTCTTAGCTGCAGCCCTCTAGTTGTGAAGGCATTGTCAACAAGCCATGTTTGCGCCAAGTCCACGATACAAAATTTGAGAATGACCAATGTGCAAGAAAAGCTACTAGCCTGAGAAATCAGATAAAAAAAATCATCAAACGTTCAATTTGCAAGGATATAGAGACTATTATAATTATTGACTTGAAGACAAGAAGTGATAATTGTAAATTTAAACAAACAAAAACAAAAAATAAAATAAGTTTATTAAGGCATTGTGATTTATGGGCATAACCAACATGATAGTCCAGTTGAGATAATTTCTCAATTTCCACAACATATGCACTGGGATAAAAAAATGGAAACAAGGGGGGACAAAACTGGATGTAAACCAGCCTCCTCTTTCAATGTAAATTTTCAAAAGAATTGTTTTAAAAAAATTACACGTTATTAGTTTCCATTGTCCATTGCCTTTATACCCAAAACCCAAACAAAAAATCCAGGAATATAAAGAGAAGAATAATCGAAGGAAGATCATTGTTAGGGTTCGCATACTTATAACATGGGAGATCGACAAATCCTTGAGTGGAGAGGAGTATTCAGCGTAGGATATAGAGAGAGTTGTCTAAGCTATGGGCGAGGTGGAAGAGGCTGATGAAGACGCCGATAGAGAAGAAGGGGAAGAGTTACGGTGGTCGTTGTGTAGTTGAGAGAGTGTGTTAAAATAAAAAATAAAAAAGGATGTCACGTGCTCACTAAAGTTTAATAGATTACAGCCATTGGATTTAAGGTAGATGAGTGGTTAAGATTGACTGTAAATTTAAAAATCTTATACTGGTGTAAGATGATCTTCATATATATATATATATATATATATATATAGGGTTATGTTTATCTCATTTTACATAAGATAAATAACTTTCCTACACACACAAAAAGGGGTTGAGTCCCACCACTTTTTTTTCTCTATTCTCTTACCTGTGGGTCCCACTTATACTTTTATTTCTACAACATGAGATAATTTTTTCCAACAACATAAGAAAAATATATCTCATATATAAATGGTGAAATCCCCGAGATTCTGGAAGGCCAGGACGCGTGGTCAAGGTCAAGAACCTGTACAGCTTTCTTTGGCTCATCTAATCTGCAAAGAATAAATTGTGTCGAGTCTGATCTTTCAATTTGAAATTTGGCGTAAATTATTATTCCCATTTTTCAGTTAGTGTGGTCCTGTGTATCACAAAAAAGGAAAACCGCTCTAATTGTTAAGATTATTAAAAAGGGAATATATCTTTCCTTTTAATATAAGATATATTTTATCTTCTATAAATATATCAAAAAAGATAAAGGATTTTTTTAATTAATGGAAATAAATTATTTTCGATAAGCTCAAAATGATATTGTTTTTGAAACAAAAATTAGAATATTTTTATAATTTTAATATATTGCAAGTTATATTAGTTTTTATAAATTTTTAATTTTATAACTCAAAACGATGTCATTTTTATTTCACTGCAAATAATTTTATTTCTAGTGACTCTAAAGAAATACTTTTTACATCAAAAAACGTGTTATCTTTTTCCTTTTTTTTAAAATAGTGGATCGATATAATAATGTATTTGCATAAGACAAAAGATCTCTTCTATTATACGAGAGACATATTGCCTTTATTAAAATGTGTTAAAGGGCTTTTACCAAAAAAAAAAAAAAAAATGTGTTAAAAGGGCAAGTATAATTGGATAATTGGTCTATGTTGTTATTTTGGCATTATTCTTGGTATGCCCTTATTTTTTTATCACTTTCGGCATTTCATCTTAAACTGAACAATTAGATCGCATAATTTTACTTAATTTGGATAATGAGAGGCCAAGACTTCAAATATTAACAACTGTAAGCACTAAATTTTCAAGAAAAAAAGAGTCAATATTTTATTAAGTAAACGTAAAATATAAGAATTACTATTTCAACTTTAAGAGATTAAACCTTAAAAATTTAAAAATATAATGGAAAATATTTTTTTAAATATGTAGAGGGCAACAAGTCCAGAAAAAAAAAAAATATAATCAAGAAGCCGGAAACTACTGATGATCCGTAACCCTTTTTCTAAAACATTTATTATTTAACTATGTCCAATAACTTTTTAAGCATTTATTACATAATTAATAATCAGCACTCGTTTTACAATTTATTTTTGAATATTTTATTACGTAGCAATGGGAAGGCAGTGTGCAATAAAAATTTGACTGTTTGGTCAACGTAAATTATTTTATGCAATTCGAATAAAGGTTGGATGTTTTTTGTATTGTAAGAGATAAAATTATTTTTTATTTATATATAAAAATCTGTGACGTTCATGTGGGCCAATAAAAAAGATAGATTTTAGTAGAGTTGTCAAAATAGGTCGGTCCGTCTCATTAGACCCTAGTTCGTATGGGTTAGGGTCTAAAAGCCTGCAGATCAAATGAATCTCAATAATAAAGATCGGCACAGGCCAAAAGCCTTATGGGTTAGGCCACCCTGCTGGCCATCCTAAATATAAATTTTTAACAAATATTTTAACAAATAAATATTTAACATTTTCTTAACATATTTTAATTATAAATTTTTTATAATTTAATTTTTTAATAAAATAATGCACAAATATACAAGTGAAAATGTAAACAAATTTTTAACATGAGTGAAAATTTAGTTACTACCTTTACTAAATTCATTATTGAAAGAGGTCATCAAATAAATATTTTCTGAGTTATAACAGAATACAACAACTCTAGTAAAAAACAAAAAGTAACGATGAAAAAATGATTTTAATACCAATATCGAATAACTGCTCTTAATATGCTATATACTTGAATGTAAGACCTTTGATTTTCTTCAACTACTAACGTTACAAAAAAAAATAGTTATTATTATCCATAAAGTTAATAAGGTGCATTGTACACAATATATTTCAATATAAATTTGGATATATAACATGCTTAGATGTCAATAGAAAATTTCATTTTTATTATTGCACAAATGAAATTTTCTGATGAAACATATCACTGGTGAAAAAATTCATTTTCGTTGTAAAATATTATAAATAACGTTTCACATGATTCATAACATGTGACTCTTTGTTTTTCATGAGCTTTGATATATTTTATAACCATCATACTAATTGTGTGTTGAAGTGTAGAATACATTCAAGGAGAAGTGTTGTAAAATATTATGATGGATTATAGATGACCTTTCACATGGTTCATAACATGTGACTCTTTATTTTTCATGACCTTTAAGGGCTTGTTTGGTGGACAGAATAGGATAAGAACGGATAGGATAAGAGAGTTGGATAAGGGTATGATATGATATGAGGCTGATAAGCCTATATTATGTCCTGTGTTTGATGAGCATCTGATTAACAATCTGATAAGATTATGTTATCCTATCATGTGTTTGAGGCGAACCAGATATTTCAAGATATGATACAAACAGACTAAAATACCCTTTTTAACATAATATCATATAATTTATCAAAAATTAATTTTTAAATTTTTTACATTTATTTATACAAATTTAACAATTATAATTTTAAACAAAATTTTTTTAATTAATTTTTTATCTGCATATCATATGTACCATTATTCGAAAAACATGTTCCATGTTTCAACATTCAATCGCTAAGTAGAAATTTGTAAATTCAAAAAGGTATATCGATTAATTTTTCATTCCATGTGTTTTCTGCTCATTCAAATAAAAGAAAAATAATGAAAAAAAGTCAAAATTTGTAAATTGAAATAAGTAAAAAAAATATACAAGATAATAAAACTCGAAGAAGTGATTTAGGCGGTGAATGTGCTATTATGAGAAAAACGTTTTCACTCTTAAGACTTTTTCTCTCTTTTCAAGTGACTATTTTCCTTTCTTCTTCCTTCAAGTCTGTTCCTTTCTTAAGTTTCTTTCTTTTGTTTCTTTTTTAAGTTCCATTGGCCAAATTGAATCACAAGAGGTTGTTGAGGATTCGGTCTCCGCCGACCACCGCTCGAAGACTTTTCCTCTTCTGTGTTTTTTTCTCTCCCAAATCTAAGCCGCCATAAATCTTGGTTTTTTTCCACCTGAATCGCTTCAATGGTGGAAATGTTTGTTTCCACTAATCTTGCTTTTACATGTCGATCCCAACCAGTTTGAGAGAAAAAAAACGATCTCAAGTACGTTTCAAATCGTTTGAAAGAAAAAAAACGTAAGAGCGTACGACCCTTCGATCTTCGACGCGATTTTAACAACAATGAATACAACTTATAACTTGGGACGTAGAAGGAGAAAGAATAAACAAAATATAATGCAATAAATACAAATATATTGGGTAGCGTGGGGATATATTGGGTATCTAATATTGGTATCCTATCCTGTTGAATCATAACCCAGCTCCCCCCATATGATAAGAAATCATGTATTGGATAGGATAAAATGAGACAATATGATAAGCTAATCATATCCTATTGACCCAACAAACAAGAGATAAAAGTAGGATATGATAAGTTATCCTATCTTATCTTCTTTATCAGGTGCTCCAAACAGGTCCTTAATGTATTTTATAACCATCACACTAATTGTGTGTTGAATTATAGAATACATCTAATGAGGAGTGTTGTAAAATATTATAGATGACCTTTTACATGGTTCATAACATGTGATTTTTTATTTTTCATGACCTTTGATGTATTATACAACTATCATACTAATGGTGTGTTGAATTGCAATTATTCTCCTAATTATGTTTAGTGTCTTATATAAGGACTTATCTTAAATAAAAAAAATGGTACTCGGTGAATTCAGAATATAATAATATTTCTTTTTTTGTTGGTAAGCTAAAGGGTAGAGCCCCAGTAAAAACAAAAATTACAAAGAAACTAAACGAGAAAAAAAAAATAGAAGCTACATCAGCTAAAAATAAGTGCCTAACTCCAGACGGAGGAAAATGGTAGAAACAGAAGCCAACATCTTGAGGGTGATCAAAGGGATAGTTGGATAACTAGTCTGCATACACATTATTCAGCCATGCCCGAATGCGAGTTAGAAGATGAGACTCTCGGGCCGCATAACTAGGTTTAGTGAGCACCGTGATTGCATATAAAAAATCACTTTCTATGATTATTTGTCTATATCCTTTTTCTCAAGCTTGCTCCAGACTTTTAAGAATCCCCTTGAACTCTACTATGATGGCCAAACAGACACCATTGCCAAATGAGAAGCCACCACACCAATTACCAAAATTATCTGTAGCAATCCCACCACAAGCTGGAAAACCAGGATTACCCCTTGAAGCTCCATTTGAATTAAATTTGATCCATCCCTCAGGAGGGGATTGCCAAGCAATAAAAATATGATGCATAGTCCTTGTCAGGGAGCTAATATCTCCACGATGATAAACTTCTCCAACCTCTTTAATTTGATGGTGGATACTTTGGACTTTGTAATGATGGGAGGATGCAGGATGATTATGCATTATTTCATTTCTCCATTTTCAGAAAGTCCAGTAAGAAATCAAGAAAACCATATGCCAAGGAACCTGTAAAGTAACACAAAAATCATTTAAAAAATTAAGGGTTAGCCAGTTGTCCTCTTCTGCCTAGAAAAAACTACCCTGGTGATTAATAGAGACAATTTTTTTCCAAATATCTTTGACTTTTGGGCAATCCTTATAGCATGAAGGGTATTCTCAGTATGCCAACCACAAATTGGACAGGTTGAATCAACTACTCCCTAAGCAGCGCATTTGTGGTTGTAGGAAGTATTTTATGAAATAATTTTCATCCAAAAAATTGTATCTTCTGGGGGCCTATCCAATTTATTCCATATTTTTGTGTTTGCATCCTGGATTCTACCAATATCTGACAACAATTAGTATACTCCTTTAACTGAGGTATTAGGGTACCCAGAGAGACACCATTGGACACGTTCTTGACCATCCGATGGGTCTGGAGGCAGCAGCTCAAGAGCACATGCAAATGGTCTTTAGGTAATCAAGTCTGCAACAAATCCACATTCCAATGGCCAGCAGGGTTGATATAATCAACAATATGTTTTTCCACCTCACTATCCAACAATCTATTGTTGATATCTTCTATCCCAATAAGTGGTTTACCAAAAGGATTCCAGGCGTCTTTCCAAAATTTTATAATGGTTCCGTCACCAATTTTCCATTTTTATCAACTTCCAAACACAACAAAGGTTTACCTATAGCCGGGAATCACCCACCCTTTGGGTGAATAATTCCTCCTTTCTTCTACCACTATTGTATTTGGATCTAATTACTTGGACCCACAAAGCTTGAGTATTAGAAAAATTTGTCCAGACAAGTTTGGCAAGGAATGCATCATTCATCATGGTAAGGCTCTTTAAACCAAGGCCCCCTAAATCTTTTGGCTTTTTCATGGTATCCTAGTTGATTGGGTGGTGACGCCTTTGATCTAGACTACCTCATATAAAATCTCGCTGTAATCTCTCTACCTCATTACAAATTGTAATGGAAATTTTACCATGCTGCATGTGAAAATATGGAATAATGGAAAGAACTGACTACGATAATGTCACCCTACCAGCTTGGGATAGGGAGGTAGCTTTCCAAGATTCTAACCTCTCTGACTCTATCCACCACCTTGACATATGACTGTCTTGTGACCCGACCATGTTGCATCCAGGCACCAAGATATCCACCCATACTTCTCACCCAATATAATAATATTTCTTTACCTTCAAGAGCTTATACTTGTTCTTAATCTTATCCTTCCTTGATTTTCTTTCTACACTTCATATTCCTTTCTTTCATATTTTATTTATAACAATTTTTACTTATATTATGTTTATGAGGAAGGTTATACTTATAACCTATTTTTGTTTACAACCTTTTATAATCATATCTTAACCGTTGATTTCAGTCAATCAACGATTATTATTTTCGCAAATTAAACACATTAATTAATTATTAATTTGCAATAAATGATAACTGTTGATTGACGAAAATCAACGGTTATGATATGGTTGTAAAATGCTGTAAACAAAAATAGGTTGTAAGTATAACTTTTATCATTGTTTATAATTTATTTATATTTATAAATATTTAAATCATATAATTTTAATTTTTTAAAAAATGAAAATTTTGACGAGGAAAAAAATTTGGCCCGCGAGCTAGCCCTAATTCAGCCTGCTAAATTATAGGGCTTTGAGTGTTAGAGCTAAAAAAGCTCCATCACAAAAAAAACCTACTGGGATAAGGCCAAATATAGGGCTTTGCATACTGGCCTGCGGGCTTCAGCCTATTTTGACACCACTAAGTTTCACATTTTTTTATGTGTGTAGCAGATAATTTTATTTCATAAAACATAAGAGATATTAAACCCTTCAAATAAAATATGGTATTTTAAGCATACCTTTCAATTAATATATGCAAATATTAAACTGATTTTACCACAATTAATTATAATAAAACTGATCATGCACATAATTTATTATTAAAATATTTTTTTTATAACTAATCAAACCATGCCATAACTTTAACTTTCAATTTCTATATATACACTGTCTCATTTGTATATTTTTTTTAAAATATTCAATATTAACATAAATAAAAAAACAACATTTTGGTGATGATGTTTCGTTTGTCTCATTCAATTAAACAACACACACAAAATGCAGGTCCCAAATTTAAAACATTTATTTCAAAGCGTTACAAAAAATTGGTATCAGTAAATGCTTTCCATGTTTGAGTTTATTTTCAAATTTTACTCAAAGTAAAAATAAAAATAAAGTGTACTAAAAAACAATTAAACCTTTTTATTATTTTAATCAATAAACTATCTTCTTAAATCTGAGACCCAACTTTTATAATTCCCATTTTGCCCTCAACTGGCACAGACGATTCCGCTTCCCCGCTTCTATATATACACACACTGTCTGGCATTTTTCTTTTCACGTTATTTCTGTTTCTCTGTTTTCTTTTTTCTCTCTCTTAGGGTTAGGTTCTGTCGTTTTGTCTTTCTCTAGAAGCTTCGTTGTGCGTTTTGCTGTGTGTTCGTCAATGGCTCAACAAGAGGTTCAGAACGGTGGAGCTGAGAACGTGGCATCAAACGACGGATCCTCTGCTGCGTCGTTTTCTGCTTTGAAGCTGCGTCTGTTGGTGGAAGCTCCCAAGGCAAACGATGCCATTTCTTTCTACAAAGCTGCGTTTGGTGCGGAGGAGGTTAACCGTACCTTGCACCCAAAGCGCAAGGCTGAGCAAGAGCTTCCTCTTATTCTCTCAGCTGAACTGAAGCTCGGAGGCTTCTCCATTCTTGTCTCTGACTTCATCGGTGACTCCGTTGAAGAAGCGTGAGTTTCTTTTTACCCAATCTTTTGATAGATCTGTTAATATTTTTGTGTTTTTATTTTTTTATTTTATTTTTGTGACTGATTTTCTCTTATTTGTTATTTGAAAATAATGCTATGCGTAAATACTCTGCTCTTAGCATCTAATGTGCATTTGATAACTGTTTTAGCGAGAGTTGTTTTTCTCTTGTGATTCATGATTTTTGTTCTCTCAACTGTGTGTTTTGTTTTTATGCGTTTACTGTTAGCTATTATTTTATTTTATTATGTATTTTTTTAATATTTTTATTTTCGTTGTTTTTGTTGTGTTATAAGGTTGTACCGTTCTTGAGAACATATTTCTAATTTTAATAATTAAAAACAAAATATAATTACTTATTTTTTATTTGATTATTTCGAAATCTGTGTATATACTTTGTTTTAATAATAAAAAATTAATTATTTTTATTTCTATATTTTCTCTATTTATTTCAAATTTTGTGTTTTTTGTTTTTTATCAGCCTGAAGAATGGAGGAAACACTATTAGCATTTGTCTGGAGACAGAGAATGTGAGTGATGCAATTGCCAAGGCTGTGAGTGCTGGAGCCGTTGAAGAAGGTGAGATTATGGAAGGTGAGGGTGCGTGCTGTGGTGAGCGCGTGGGCAAGGTCAAGGACCCATATGGCTTTGTTTGGCTCATATGCTCCCCTGCCAAGAAGTGTGGTGATGTTGCAGAAGGAGCTGCATGATGTTGACCGTCCGATCTTGAAATCTGATTGCTGTTGTTGTTTCTAACTGGTTCCCATTTTCAGTTAATGTGGGTCCTGCTTATCAAGAAAATGGAAGATCTTAGTTGTTAGGTTTAATTAGATAATTGTGGAAGGGTTAGGTTAACTCAAGTTTTATGACTTTTATGACTGGTATGTATGGTGTCTATGGACTACTAAGTAATATCTGCTGTTATTTCAATATTGTTCTTGATATGGCCCTAAATCTTTTATATTCCTTTGCTTTTTTTTATTTTTTTTTGGTGGTAATATTTATATTGCTTTCTTAAACAAGGAGTGACCAAGACTTAAATGGTTTAATTCATATTAAATTGTGAATTAAGTTTAAGTTTAAACATAAATAAATATAAAATATACTAATTAATATTTTAGTTGTTGTGATTAATAGCTTAAAAAATGAAAATTTAAAAGGTTATTAATATTTTAAGGAGTCCCCAAGAGTTTAATAGTTTTAAACTGTAAGCATTTAATTTACATGAAATTATGAATTAAATGAGGTTAAATTTAATCAAATGTAAAATATAGTAATTAATATTTTGATGGTTGTGACTCGTCACTAATAACTTAAAAAATGAAAATTAAAGGTTATTATTTAAATATACCGGTGCTAAAATTTGAATTCGAATAAATTATAAGGATTTTTATTCCTTTTCCAAACATTTATTATGAACTATTTTCAATAACTTTTTAATCATTTATTTTCAACAGAGGTCTAAAATTTTATTTTCAATTACTTTTTACTATATTAAATCACCTAAACTTTTTTATTTTTTTGGTAAATAAATCACCTAAACTTTTAAGTGTACGTAATATTTACAAATTTTTTCTAATTAACTCTGGAGAGTAAAAAATAAAAAAATGTACTCTATGAAATACATAGATAAATTTGTAAAAAATGGATTTAAAGTTTTTAAAGTTATTTTAGTTAATTTTATTTAATATTCATTAAAATATACGAAAAAAAGTGTGTGGGATCCATGTAGACTCATGTGAAGAGGAGAGAGAAAAAAAATAGAACACAAATTTTTTTTTGCATATTTTGATAAATATTAGATAAAATTATGTAAAATAATTTTAAAAACTTTAAACCTATAAAAAATTATAAATATATGCTTCCGTAATCAACTATACTTTATGGGCTTGTTTGGAGCTCTGATAAAGAAGATAAGATAGGATAACTTATCATATCTTATTTTTGGTGAGTCAATAAGATATGATTAACTTATCCTATTGTCTCATCTTATCCTATCCAATACATGATTTCTTATCCTATAAGGGGAGCTGAGTTAGTATTCAATAGAATAGGATACCAATATTGGATACTCAATATATCTCCACGCTACCCAATATATCTCAACGCTACCCAATATATTTGTATTTATTGCATTATATTTTCTTTTTTTTTTCCTTTCTCTTTTTACATAATCTTATCAGATTGCTAATCAGGTGTTAATCAAACACATCACATGATATAGGCTTATCAGTCTCATATCATATCCTACTCTTATCAACTCTATATCATATCTTACTTTTATCCTATCATATCCACCAAACGAGTGAGTAAGTTACAAACAACTATACTTTATAAGTAATTCAATGTGGGTATGTTTTTTCTTTTGTTTTTGAATATGTATTGAAGTTTCAGCATTGAGAAGGGTTCAAATTGCAGTTGCGACAAGTGTCCTTTGTAGTGGGATACAGAGAAACACAACTTTTTAGGGAGGAGTTTTTAGTTGGCCGTACCAAGCATATTGCTGAGAAGCGATGGTAGTATGCTATTGTATTTGTGGCATTGTTAGGCTGTTAGCGAAGGAAAACGTGTCATCTGTAATGTTATTTTTGTTTCATATATTTGTATGTTAAGAAACAGTTCTTTTTTTAAAATAAAATAAATTAATTTTTTTAAAATGTTATTTTTAAAATTTTAGAATAAATTATTCCAAACATCCTGATTATTGTAAAAATTCTTATAGCATATCCTAACTTGAGGTTTTCCAACTGTAAAGATTATTTTGAACAAACAATTTTTTTTTTATTTTAAAAAAAGACAAATGAACAGAGAGAAGCAAAGAAAAATGGAGACGTAAACCGGAAAAATGGTGTGATAGAACAAAGAAAATATAAAAGAATATTAATCTGTTATCATGAAAATAACTATGACAGATTCACATAAATATGAACACCGTTAGTCGGGGGAAGGAAAAGTCCCCTTTAGCTCATTCCCAAAAACGAAAATGACAAATAAAGTGATGCATCCAACATACCTCTAATTGAAGAAGTATAGGTTGAATTTGATTTTTATTTTCACCCTATCACCAAACTCGTAAATTATAGGCCTAATTACAGTAACAGCAAAAAGGTAAACTTATAGAGAAAAGAAAAGAAAGTTTACAATTTACCAAAAAAGAAAAGAAAAGAAAAGAAAAGAGAGTTTACGAAGTAGAAGGTTATAGAATAAATGTTGTGAGATCAAAATTCTCGCCATAGATGAAGTGAAATCGAGAGAAAATGTAACATTAAGGGAGAGAGAGAGAGAGGAGAGGAAGAATAGTAGGAAGAAAGGACGAAGAATATGGAAAATAACCTGCCTCTTTCATTTAGCAATTAAGGTTTATATGAGACACGATGAAGCTCAAAATTAGAAACAAGCAATAAAAAATAAATACAAAAGTTAACCTAATGAAAATCAATTAATAAAGTAAGGGGAATATATATGTTATGTAACAGGAAAATAAATGACTTTCCTGCACAAACAGATTTTAGTGGGCCCTACCATAAAAAAAAATGTTTACACACTTAGGGTGTGCATGACAATCTTTCCGGGATCAATTCTTTTTTAATTTCTGTTCCCGAGAACAGAAATGAATAGGAAACTCGTTTGGTAAAATCGGTTTATTTTTTTGTTCCCGGGATGAACCGGTTTAATTTGTGTGTTGAAGAACAGAAAAAAGAATCAATTTTTTTTTGTTCCCGGGCACAAAATGAGAAACACTTATCTCTCTCAATCACTCTCCACCTCTACCATCACCACCATCATCCCGACACGACTGTCGCCACCATCGTCGCCGCCGCCATTGTACCACTAGTGTCGTCGTCACCACCACGATGCCACCACCACCTCCACCCATCACTATCACCATGCCACTGTCACCACCACCACAACTACCACTGTTGTCACCACCACCACCACTATAACTGCCACCGCCACCGCCACTGCCACCATCACCACTACCGCCATCAACCACCACCACCAACATCACAACCACTGCCGTCACTGCCACCATCGCCATCACACGCCACTGCCACCACCCCCATCGCCATTACTACCACCACCACCACCACCACTGTCACCAACCACCACTACCATCACCACCATTGTCACCAACCACCACTACCATTGTCGCAACCACTACCGTCACCACCACCGTCGTCGTCGTCGCCGCCACCAACCACCACCATCATCACAGCCATTACTGTCACCACCACTATCATCGCCACCATTACACCAACGCCACCACTACCATCACCACGTCATCGCCACCACCGCCACCACCACCACCACCACCACCACCACCACCACTGTCACCTACCACCACCACAGCAACCACTGCCACCACCACCACCATGATGCCTTCATACCCACCACCACCACCATGCCACTGCTACCATTGTTGCCGCCACAACCACCATACTCACCACCATTGTCGCAGCCACTGCCGTCACCTCCACTACCACCGCCGCTGCCACCATTACTACCGCCATCGTCGCAGCCACTGCTGTCACAACCACCATCACTATCTTCTCCACGTCACTGCCACCACCACTACTGTACCGCGGCCGCCGCCACCACAACCACACGATATGGAAAGAAAAGTGATGATCCAAATTTTTTTTATATTTAATAGGAATTATTTTTTATTATATTATTTATTGTGTTATCAAACACAATTCTCATTCTCGGAATAAAAATAGAACATGTTATCAAACATATTTTTTTTTATCATAAACTGTTCTAAGGCACAGAAATAAAAAAGAATTGTTTCTTTTCAGAAACAGTGATCGAAAATAGAATGGTTGTCATGCACACCCTTATCGATGAGTGAGTAGAAAATTTGTTCTCTATCATGTTACATAACTTATGTATTTCCCATAAGGTAATTATGAAAATAAAACTGCAATATGATCTTTGAATTCTAGGCTTCTTATCTTTAGTTACTGCATCACAAAATCAACTCATCTTTTTAGGTTATTTGATCTTATTCTTAGACCGAGGTGCAGCTCGTTCATCAAGGTGATTTGGGCTGGTTTGGCCCATAACATTGCCCCTCCCTTCTAGAAGATTCTTGTCCTTGAGAATTGAGCCAAGAGTGGTCGCTGGACCAATCACATGCAAAGTGGAGGATGAAGACTTCAACAACATAGGATCAAAGAGAGAAAACACACTCTTACTAGCCTTCACAATATTTTTCCAAAATTCCTTGTCCATGACAACATCTTCAATTAACTTCCCATCCCTTGACCTTGCATACTTACTAGCCTTCCATTCTTCGAAATTAAACATTCTTCTCAATGTAAGCTTGTTCGTTCTCACTGAGGCATGTCAAAGTCAAGTAAGATGTTGCAAAAGGAGTCATAGCGGGTCTAATTAAATCTTTACCTTTGATCTCCTTTTGCAGAATGGAAATGAGAGAAGTTCTAGAATAAATAAATGTTGTAATTTTTCTTCCTTTCTGATTAGTGTCTTGATGAACTGATATTTTCTTCCTAAAATCCTCCATCAAGTCAATGCAGTGGGCTGCACAAGGTGTCCAATACAACTTTTTTTCTTTTTGCCATCAAGATCTCTCCGGCAGCTTTGTAATTTGTTGCATTATCCGTCACAACCTGTACAACATTTTCTTCACAACCTCCTCAACAACTTCATCAATCATCTTAAATATTTTATCAGCTGTTTTGGTAATGTGAGATGCATCAATGGACTTGAGAAAAACAATACCCATAGGGCTATTTACGCAAAAATTTATAATGGTCCTCCTTCTTTTATCCGTCCACCCGTCGGTCATTATTGTGCATCCTACTCTCTTCCATTCAACCTTGTATTCTTCAATTAAATCCATTGTCATATCATATTTTATCTTCAAAAATTTGACTCTAGCCTCATGATATGATGGTGGCTTAAAGCCTGGACCATGCCTTGAAATAAATTCACACATCTTAAGGAATTCCTCACCCTTTAAAACATTGAACGATATGGCATTGTTGTATAAAAATGTACATATGTCAAGGCTTGCTGCTTCTCTAACATTCTTATTGAATATGGCATTGATGGTTGTTTGAGTTATTGACCAACTTTTCTTGAAAATATCTCGGGGACTATTATCAACTTCAACCCTTTTTCTTTTTTCCACTCCACTAGAATCTTCTTCTTCTTCTTGTAAAGAAAATCTAGACTTCTTTAATGATTTTTCTTGCAAACTATATACAATTAACAACATTTCCTTTCTCACTTCATCAGGAACGGATACACATGGTGCACACTCCTTTTGTGTACATGCCAAGTGATGCTTCAGCCGATAAACCCCAAACATTTCACTTTTACAATAATTGCATATAATTTTGTTTGGATTCTTTTCACTCTGAGAGCCATGTTTTCATCCGATATCTGATCTATTTCCTGGAGCATTCCTAGGTAATATTTTTCTTCTAATAAAAGGTTCTAATATAAAGAACCTTGGGATACACCACCCTAAAACTAGCTCAAGGGGCGGGAGTGCCCAAGACCTTATAAAGACCATATTAGTTGCCCATCCAATCAATGTGGGACTATATATCTCAACACGCCCCCTCACACAAGAGCCTCTTTAGGCTAGAAGCGTAGAAATTGCACAGGCCCATTTTTGGTTTACCTTTTTGTGCTTTTTTTTTATTTTAATTTCACTTTTTAAAGTAGGGGACGGTGATGCTCTGATACCATATAAAGAACCTTGGGATACACCGCCCCAAAAGCTAGCTCAAGGGGTGGGAGTGCCCAAGGCCTTATAAAGGCCATATTAATTGCTCATCCAATCAATGTGGGACTATATATCTCAACAGCACCAGCCCCAGGAGAAGGACAACTGCCACCACTTGAAGCCATACTAAATAGGAAATATCAGAAGAAAAAAAACAATATAAAGGTTAATAACAAATTATATACATAAGAATCAATTGATGGTAGACTATGTTCGATTGCTACCCAAACAAATAAAATGTTGTGCACATGGACAATTATGCAAAGTGCCAGAGTAGTTCAAATAAACAAACCCAGAACGAGTTGGAGAACCTCCCTGTCAGATATTGTTTTTATTGGGAACATTACATTATGATTGAAATAATTTCTTCTAGTTATACTGATTATGTATCTCTTCCTATGAGCAATATTATTTAAAAATCGGAATATGTAAATTTGGTGCATCCTGTAAATTCCATCATGCTAAAATTGTTTTTGAACTGTGATGTTTAGTATATGTGATCAATATGAATTCATAAAGCTGAAATATGTGAAACAAATTTCCCATTTAACAAAAAATATAACTCTGTTCAATGGACCCAACTTACTACTTAACTATTACTTCTAGCTAAGTTTGACAGTTCAGCCTATGTTCTTCTAACTGTGAATTCAATAATGTTTTTAAATCAACCAAAATATTGGTTTATAAAAGAGTAAAATGAAATATATATATATATATATATATATATATATATATATATATATATAAAAATCAATTCATGTTGTTGCACCCAAGTACGCACCAAGAAAAGACCATATCTAGCTAGTTGCAGAATGTCTGGTCAAAGTATAAGTGTTCATAAGTCTACCATTTATTTCTCTTCCAATACATCTGATGCAACTGCAAATGCAATTTCTGCGCTCTCTGGGTTCAAAAGAGTCAGTAGCATTGGTAAATATCTGGGCTCTTTTATCAGGCAAGGGCGAAATTTGAAATCAAATTATGCTGATCTAATGGATCGAGTTCGTAAGAAACTTGATGGATGGAAGCATCAAAGTTTATCTTTTGCGGGGAGAGTCACTCTGGCTAAATCAGTGATTGGTGTTATTCCCTCTTTTCATATGCAGAATGGTCTTCTTCTCACTTCTGTGTGTGATGAGATTGAACAGCTTCAACGGAACTTCATTTGGGGTATTAATAAAGCTCATTTAGTGGCTTGGGACACAATGTATAAGCCGAAGGAAATGGTTGGTCTTGGTATTATCAGATTGCGTACTCAAAATGAGGCTTATATTCATAAGTTGGCTTGGAAAATCTTAACTGACAAGGAGGAACTTTGGGTTAAGATTTTGAGAGCCAAGTATGGCAGAGGTAAAGATTTGAGGCGTGAGATAAGCTCTAAGCCTTATGATTCTAAACTTTGGCGGGACCTTTCTAAATGTTGGAACAATTTTTTAGCCGGTCTTCGATGGGAGGTGGGTGATGGAGAGACTATTAAATTCTGGGCGGATAATTGGTTGAATCTGGATGATAATCTTTGTAATTTAGCTCCTAATCACATTCCTGATCTGGAATTGCATAGAACCATTGCTGAGATCTTTCAGCATGGTACCTGGGATGTTCGATATTTGAAGCAATTCTTAAATGATGAGCTAATCTCTAAGGTGTTTTGCGTTCCTGTTGCTTTGGAAGATAATACTGAGGATAAGTTAGTTTGGTGTCAGAATCATGTGTCCTCTTCCTTAGTTAAGGTTGCCTACTTGAACTTGATGAATTTTAACCATGCTCAAAGGAATGTTCCCTGGAAGAAGATTTGGGACTGGAAGGGTCCAGAAAGAATCAAGACTATGATGTGGCTGGCTTTTCTTAATAAGCTTCCAGTTAGGAGTCGTACATGCAAATGGAATGGGGGTCCTAATTTTTGCATTAACTGTCCAAACAGTGAAGAAACTCGTATTCATGTCCTTAGAGATTGTTCTCAAGCCAAAAGATTGTGGATAGATTGGTTTGGTAGAAGGGTCCCCAACGATTTCTTCACATTTGACCTACAGCCTTGGCTCATCAAAAATGTGAGTAAGGGTTGGAATTATCAAATTCATGTTGATTGGAGAGATGTTTTCTATACTACTTGCTGGAATCTTTGGAATTGGCGTAATCATCATATTCATGATGATAGTTTCCGAAGGCCAAGCAATGATAAGCGTGTCATTTCTGATTTTATTGCGCATTTAATTGAAGCTAGAGGTAAGAATAGAAGCATTCTTGGCATCTTCCCTAATGCCCATCAGCCTACTAAATGGTATCGTCCTGAACCTGGTCGGTTGAAGATTAACACAGATGGTGCTTCTTCCTTATCTAGGCAGCATGCTAGCTGTGGAGGCCTTGCTAGAGATCACAATGGTGCTTTTCTGGGTGGCTTCTCTTTCAGATTAGGTTTCTGTAATCCTCTTGATGCAGAACTCTGGGGTATCCTCAAAGGCTTAGAGCTGGCCTGGGGTACTGGTGCTAGGAGAGTGGAGTTGGAATGTGACTCAGAAATTGCTCTTAGCACTATCCAAGAAGGGAGCAATAATCACAGAAACTCTCAGGTTGTTTCCCGTATTCACAAATGGCTTGCTGAAGATTGGGATGTTCGTTGGGTCCACACTTTTTGAGAAAATAACAGATGTGCTCACTGGTTTGCTTCTAGGCATTTTGAGGATGATAATAATCTTATTGTTTATCATTCTCCTCCTTCTCCTTTGTTAGAGCTCCTTCTTCAGGATGCTTCTGTAGATCTTTTAAGTCCTCGCGTCGTGTAATTTTTGTTTTGTTTGGGGCTTTTGCCCCTCTTTATTACAAAAAAAAAAATATAGTCAAATCAAAAGTTAAACAAGCAAGGATATATACATGGGCAGTGGGTCCACTCATTTACATTAGACTACTTGAACATGTGAAGCAAACAAGGATATAATATAAGGATTGACTGATCTAGCTTACATACGACAATTTTTTTGTATTTCCACAACTTTATCAAAAAAGGTGGTCAACATAATAAGGAATGAATGCTCTCACGGTCTCACAATTTTTTTTTTCTTAATGGGGGTAAAAACATATCCTACATTTAGCTATCAGGTATCTGCTCTTGTATACAAATTTAAGCTTCAAAGAATGCTCATTTGGAACATAGTGAGCAACAAAAGGTGAATGAGAGAGATAGAGCACTATATTTTCATCTACACAATAAAAGTGACAAGAAACATTGTAAAGATACACCACCTCAAAAGCTAGCTCAAGAGGTGGGAGTGCCCAAGGCCTTATAAACTCCACATTAGTTGCACATACAACCAATGTGGGACTATATATCTCAACACGCCCCCTTACACGAGAGCGGAGTGCCCAAGGCCTTATAAACTCCACATTAGTTGCACATACAACCAATGTGGGACTATATATCTCAACACGCCCCCTTACATGAGAGCCCTTTGGGCTTGAAGCGTGGACAATGCAACAGGCTCAGCCTACCTGTGCTAAGAAACTCCACAAGAGAAAGTGGGGGACGACGAGGCTCTGATACCATGTAAAAAACCTTGGGATACACCATCCCAAAAGCTAGCTCAAAGGGTGGGAGTGCCCAAGGCCTTATAAAGGCCACATTAGTTGCCCACACAATCAATGTGAGACTATATATCTCAACACGCCCCCTCACGCAAGAGCCCTTATAGTCCCACATTGATTGTGTGGGCAACTAATGTGGCCTTTATAAGGTCTTGGGCACTCCTACCCTTTGAGCTAGCTTTTGGGGTGGTGTATCCTAAGGTTCTTTACAAATATACCCACAAATCACAACCGTGTTCCACTAAATCTAACCCAACAATTGCATCTTCCAGCTCCTTCGCAGCATTGCCTAGAATGATTTTCTTGTTTCTCAAAAGCTGCGAGGGTTTTTTCTTTCAGCTAGAAAAAGATATCAAGATACTGTGCATATGATTTGGGAAAAACAAAAATTGGGTTTTTTTAATTGTTTTTTGTAAAAAAAAAATTAATTTTTTGTTTTAAGTAAAAGTGGTCAAAACGGTAAAAAAAGTAAGTTTTTACCGTTTTTATGCAGTGTTTTTATCAGTTTTTACCAAGGACTATTTTTACTTGCGTTTGAACATGCGCCACTCTGTAAAAACGTAAGTTTTTACGTTTTTACACTAATTTTTGACAACAATATTTGTTGTTATAGGGGATGGACCCGTAGGCAATTGTAGCCCAGTCTGATTGTCTGAAACTGAGAAACACATCAGACACAACGAAACAACATCTTGGGCTACTCGCTTGTGGAACTTAGCTAGAGAGTGAAGGAAAGGTGAAGGGGAATTTCTTAGAATTAAGAGAAAAGAATAAGAGAGGAGAGAAATTTAGGAAGAAAGAATTGCGATCAAACATCCAATGACTTTTATTGATCTTTTCCAGGATTTTTATAGTAAAACAAATAAAAACCTAATGGCTAAGGAATGCCAGCTACTAACTAACTACTAGAAATAAAAATAACAAATTGAAGATAAGGATAACTTAAGGATTATTCCTATCTGCAAGTAACTAACAAACTGATAATTGCATAATTATTAAATAAGAAAAGTAAAGACTCCTAGCTAATAAAGCTTTAAACATAATCTCGGAGTGCATGCGAATTTGGTGGTAACCAGATCGGAGATCAAGTTTGGAGAAAATTGTTACCCCGTGAAGTTCGTCCAACAATTCATCTACGGTTGGTATAGGAAATTGATCTTTGACAGTGATTGCATTTAAGGCCCTGTAATCCACACAAAATCGCCAAGTACCGTCTTTCTTCTTCACCAGTAGGACAAGAGAACTGAATGGGGATTGGCTAGGGCGAATGATTCCTGCTGATAGCATTTCATGACATAATTTTTCAATTTCGCTCTTTTGGAAATGTGGGTAGCGGTAGGGTCTAACTTGGATAGGTTTTGTGTTAGGGAGTAAATTGATGTGGTGGTTATATGGACGGTGTGGTGGTAAGGTGTTGGGAATGGTAAACACATCATTGTAGGTGGAGAGTAATTTTTGGATGTCTACAATATGGTGGGGTTCCGTGTCATGTGTTTGTGGGGTATTGGGTGGGGCAGAGTGAGGACGGTTGAAACACATGAGGCATGAAGTGTATGCATCCGTGACCATAAGTTTATTCAATTTTGCAGATGATATAAGGATTGGGTTGTCAGGACGGTGTCCCTGAAGTTGAATGTTGTTGCCCTGGTGGTCAAAGGTCATGAGTAATTGGCTATAATCAGTAAGAATTGGTCCTAAGGTGCTGAGCCATTGAACTCCTAGGACAATATCTGCACCCTTTAGCTCCAAAGCGTATAACTCCACCGAAAATGAATGAGACTGCATCACTAGAGGTACCTCCTTGCAATATGCCCGACATTGAAGTCCCTCACCATTGCCTACCTGCACAATAAATGGCTCTAAAGTCTGCAAAACCAATCCCAAATAAGTAGCCATTTTATGCGTGATAAAATTATGAGTGCTGCCTCCGTCGATTAAAACCTGAACTTGTTTGCCAAATATCGTTCCTGTTAAACGAAAGGATCGTGGAGAATAATGGCCAAATAAGGCGTTCAAACTGATCTCAGAAAAGGAATTAGGAATCTTATCTGTAATTGGAGATTCTGTTTGTTCTTCAGAGTCAGACGGGGGTGGATCATCTTCTATGCCATCAAAATAGAGCAAGGTGGCTTTCCCTTTGCATTTGTGGCCAAACACGTATTTTTCATCACAACTGTAGCAAAGCCCCTTTTCCCTTTTACGTTGCATTTCTTCTGGTGAAAGTCGTTTAATAGGAAGTTGGGATGTTGTGGATGGATATTTGGTGGTGTTTGATTGATTGGCTGATGTATTTGGTGTGAACGGTGGACGTGGTGTCCACTGTCGTTGGGCTTTGTACCCTGTATTTGAGTCTGTGTGCTGGTCCTCATATAATTTTGCCAGTGAGAATGCAGCATGGATATCTTGAGGGCGTTGAATTAGTACTTGGCTCCTAATGTTCGGTTTGAGACCGGCTACAAATAGTGCTCTTTTGAGTGTAGGAGAAAGGCCTGGTACTCTGCTAGCTATGACTTCAAAACTAGCTTGGAACTCACTAACCGTGGTTTGTTGTCGAAGGTTGGCAAGGCATACTGCCGGATCTTCAAACTCCGACGGTCCAAAACGCCTTTGCGCCGCCACCACGAACGCTGGCCAATTGGGAATAAGCCCATCATTAAAAAGTCCTTGGAACCAAGAATTCGCTGGTTTGTCAAGGTTGAAAGATGCAATTAACACACGTTCTGCCTCTGGTATCTGATAGAATTCAAAATATCTATTGGCATGAAAAATCCAATCAATGGGATCGCCGTCTGCAAACCTCGGAAAAGTGATTTTCGTTGGTTGTGTGCGATTAATGCCTGTGTTATTCGGCTGAGATTTGTAGGGACCTGAGCCGAGAACTCCGGATCCGTTGGACTGATTTTCGAGAATTCGATTGATGTCCTGCCGGAGTATCGCAAAATGTTGATTCTGCTGTGTTTGCGATTGCAGTAATTGTGCTTGCGAGTCCTGTAATGCTAATTGTTGTTGTTCACCTACGAGTTCTGCTGCCTCGAGTTGTTTTTCCAGCGTTTCTATGCGCTGAGTCATTTCACGCATGCGTGTGTTCTCCGCCATGTGGGAGGGAGATCAGATGAAAGCACCAATGAAGGGGAATTTCTTAGAATTAAGAGAAAAGAATAAGAGAGGAGAGAAATTTAGGAAGAAAGAATTGCGATCAAACATCCAATGACTTTTATTGATCTTTTCCAGGATTTTTATAGTAAAACAAATAACAACCTAATGGCTAAGGAATGCCAGCTACTAACTAACTACTGGAAATAAAAATAACAAATTGAATATAAGGATAACTTAAGGATTATTCCTATCTGCAACTAACTAACAATTGATAATTGCATAATTATTAAATAAGAAAAGTAAAGACTCCTAGCTAATAAAGCTTTAAACATAATCTTGGAGATGGGTTGGTGGCTTTGTCATGCGTTTGGGCCTCTCATTATCTGGGCCTGCTACAAAAGGCCTACCGAAGATTCTCCATGAAGAATGACTTTGGAATCCTGATAATCAACACTCATGGTTAGATGTGCATAATGACTTAAAATATATCCCAATGTAGATAGCCATTGAATTCCTAGTACAACATCATCCCCCTTTAAGTTTAACACATAAATCCATTGGGAATGTGTTTGACTGGAGTGTGATGGACATTGTATGACACAGGGCAAAACGGACCAAGTCATCCTCGTTGCCCACAAATACTTTGAATAGAGAAATAGAGCTTTAGGTGGGATGCCATCATTTCAGTGATAAAGTTGTGCGTGCTTCGGCTTGTGGTTCGGCCCATAACAAAAAAACTTATAAAGTAAGAGGAAGACAAAATGACATTTTTAACAAAAAGTAATTGCTCTCGATGGAAATAAAGAATGCACAGGAGTGTGAGTTTGAATTTAAAAAGTAGAAGAAAGACTTAATAAATTGTGGATGAAAATATTTAAAATTGTTAAAATAGGAGGGATAAATACAATGAAGAAATTGGCCTTGATAATGTAATGTCAATTCTTTTTATGAATTTATTGAAAGGGAGCTAGAGTAAAGTTTTACAAATTTTATTAATTGATTATTTGACTAATCCGATTCTAATTGAATAGGATGATAAGAACGATAAAATTTCTCCTACCAAATTTTTTAACATAATTAAGTATGCAGAATTCAAACTCAAAACTCTTAGTTTAATTGGAACAACTATTTGCCAATCGATTTATGTGTTTGGCGTCTTTAATCTTTTGTGAGATTATATGGATAACATATTGTTGAATTGTCGTTTCTATATGCTCTTCTCTCACTATATCTTGCAAGAGAGAATATTTGTTAAATCATTATTACTATTTATACTATCATGTGAGGTTGTGGTTTAATTGAAATAGATAAAATTCGAAATGTGGATTCTTTAAAGGATGGGGAAGGAAATAGTATTTATCAATTGTGGCAAACCCACACGGTTATAGTACTTTACTTCCAAAAGGGTTTAAATGCTTTCTAACTTTTTCTACTTCATAATGGAGCTTTTGTACATATAGTAAATTTTACCCATTTAAGAAAAAAAAGAGTCTCGGGAGTAAATCACACATGACCCAAAATTTGTTATTTTTACATTTTACTTAATTTACAAATTAACTCAAGAATTTAATTCAAAAAAGAGTTTTACACTATCAATAAACATGCCACCGATCTTTTTAAAACTTTTACAGCACCAATTTTTTTTTTATGCCTTAGAAATACTTAAACTGAATTATTATATACACATATTTTTTGTAATAGAAACATAAGAGTAATTTTTTAAAGAATAAATTTCCATTTTAGTCCCTGAAAGTTGAAACATTAGATTAATATTAATTTAATGTTTAAAAATTTAAGTGACATTAATTTAATTTTTAAAAATGGAAAGTGATGTAAATTCAAGTTTATAAAGAAATTGACATCACTTTAATTTTTAATAATAAAAAGGAGATTAATTTTTTAATTCTTAAAATTTAACAATCAAATGCAGTTTTAAATTATTTCTGTTCCCCACATCAAAAAGAGAAAAAAAAATGTTTTTGAAAATGTCCAACAATTATTATTTTTTCTTTCATATAAATAAACTGGAATTGGAACATATGATTGTAGGAGATATGATCTAAGGCACTCCACATAAAACTTGGGAAGAAAAAAAGAAAGAAAAAAAACACTATTTACATAGTAGTTGCTTGAACAAAATTTGCTTTGAAACAATTAAATTACCTAGAGTCATACATTGATCTTTTTGATCAACTATAATGAGGGGTTCAAATAGAAATCACATTAAAAAGGATTCACTCCAGCCATATTTACATGTTACCATTTTCATCAACAGATGAATCAGAAGCAGAGTCATCTAGTGTTGAATTTGATGTAGTCTCCAATTGACTCCCACTCTCACTATCTGAAGTTCTCACTGAACTTTCTTCATGAGGGTGTTTTAGGAACCAAGACATTACACTAGCTGTTAGTGTAAGGATCATCTTTTGATTCACCTGAAATTGTGTAAAAGCATTGTTACACAGTGAGCAGCATAAACTTCAAAGCCAAACCTAGTTGGAAATGACATGAGTTTAATCAATGCTTAATTGAGTATTTATAAAGAAGAAATTGTCTAAAAAGTGAGCAAATGCACATTGCTCAAAATTCAGACTGAAACTGAATGTTTCTACAGTTATAGTAAAAAATCACTCCCCGTTAAACCCAACTAGCGAGTGTGGAGTGGAGAAAATCCTTGTACACAGCCTTACCCTTGCATAATTGCAAAGAGGCTATTTCCTGGATTCGAACCCATGACCTTTCAGTTATAGTATAAACAAAAAATAATTGATTGTGGTCAATATCAAAGAAACAGGAATGTGTCCACTTAGTAATCCATAGACGAATCAACGGTCATCATTTCCTCGCTCTTTATTCTTATGCACCTTCTATATATTGTATGGACAACTGATATCGTTTCACATGATCTCATGTCACATGAGAAAAATCATTCCCCGAAGAAACGTGCAAGATTGGATGGTGAAAAAGAGAGGGGGAGATTCCAAAATACCTCAGTGATGTCTTCAGGAAGCAAGAATATAGAACATCCAAGCTTTCTTGCAATGCTGATAATGTAGGTGGCATTCATCTTTTTCTCTTGGTCTGCATGAAACAAGTGTTTTAGGAATATATACCAAGATTAAGGCAAAAGTACGCATTTTCAAAATGTTATATTAATGTATTTCCATGCAACAATTGCATTACTGGAAGACATAATTTTGCAGTTCATTCCACATAGCAGACATGATATAACTTCAGCTTAAGCAATTTCATGATTTACACAAATCTATTTAGTAGAAAGAAAACATACCGGTTACTCCTTTTGTTATAAGACCCCAATTTACAGCTCTGGGCTGCACAGAACTAAGAAGCTCAAGGAAAAAAATTCCATCTGATAAACTTTTATCCTGAAATTTCAAATTGTAATAATTAATGAAATTATTCTGTAATTTATTTAATCCCTGAACACATCCTACTGTTCAAAAATGAAAATTGCAACATAGATACATAAACTATTTACCAGAAAAGAAATTTACTAGTTAAACAAAACAATTCTAAACACACTGCAAGGTTATCATGTGATTTCAATAATAAGCAAGACAGTTAATCCGAGAGATTAAATATGTTAAGTATTAATGGATTTTGTTCTACCATCAAATTGATTGCAATCCTAAAGCACTATGTCTTGGAAAATTCAGATTCAGCACAAGAAAAAAAAAAAATTGAAGGCAGTATTTCAATGTTTGCTAAAAATATCACAAATAAAGTCACATGCTTAAACATTTTCCTTTTTGGCTGGCTGGCTGGCATTATCAACCCTACCATTCTCAAGGCTTCTTTTGTGCCGAACAACATGCCATATTTGTTACGTGGCCAGAGAGAGCACATGGTAGGGAGATCACTATCAATGGGCTAAGCGACAATTCATCACAATAGTGGACTCAATGCCAAGTCTCAACTCAAAACCTTAAAACATTGAGTTCATGGATTTTTCTACTTATGTGGTCCTCACTTAGTCTATTCTTAACCAATATGGGGCTACATCACTCGCACTTGAATTTCCAACATAATTTGCATACGGAGTGCTCCCTCACAAAGCAAACATAGAACTT
Source organism: Gastrolobium bilobum (assembly GCF_033153095.1). Classification (NCBI taxonomy): domain Eukaryota; kingdom Viridiplantae; phylum Streptophyta; class Magnoliopsida; order Fabales; family Fabaceae; genus Gastrolobium; species Gastrolobium bilobum. The sequence goes on along the minus strand of NW_026895814.1, from coordinate 145,307 downwards.
TCACATTGAGCATCAACAAAATGCCATGATTATGGCTAGATATTGGTCGTTTTGCTGCCCCTTAGACCCATTATCACCAGAAAAAGTATCTTGCCTTGACAGTCAAGCTATTTTTGAAATGCCATATCATAATTAGTCAATATGTAAGCCCCTTATATAACAGGAATATGAATATCCAAAATCCTATCCATGGTTGGCTTCCTAAATTAATTTACAATTCTCCTTATAAGAGCAAAAAAAGATAAATAAATAAAACATTGGAAGAGAATAATCTCAAAGCATCTTTTCAATCCATATTTCCTTTTGCAAATATATAAGCTTTTTCCAGCCCAAAACTCATGACCTATTGGGATTAACTTGAACTTTACCAATTGACACGCTTGAAAGATAAACTGCAAGGGGGAATGCGTTGTTGGGTATGGCTCATACTTCACATGATGATGTTGGCCCTAATTGTCGGGGTCAGCAGAAAGGCAACTGGGGTCCCGCTCCCAGGTGAGCGGGCGGGGGTCCGGGGGGGCAGCGCCCCCAGGCCCGTAGAGGCTAGGTAATGTTTAGGCCTCTGTTTCAATTGTAATTTTCTTAGCAGTTTGGGCTTGGGCCCATGAATAGCTGCTGTTAGGGTTTCTTGTAATCCTATTTATATTTGCCTTGTAAACCGAGAGACTTGTAACGAGTGGCGGTAAGGTGAATATAGTACAGACAAGCTGGACGTAGCCTATATTGGGTGAACCAGGGTAAATCATTGTGTCAATCTCTCTACTCTTATCTCCTTTTTTGTTTTCTCGATTCTGTGTGATTGTCGATTTCCAACATGCGTGACATGTGATAACGTAAACAAGAAGATATATTTAGTTCATGCAAACAAGAAGAGCAGAACAAGAAATAGTTTGTCATACAAAAAGTACAAATCATTGGTTCCTTATATTACTTTTTATTTTTGGTATCCGGTTCCTTATATTACTTTAATCAGCCAGCATTAGACATAAAACAAGAAAAAAGCCACAAATATTACAAACAAAATGTGCCACTAAATAACTTTTTTATGATACTTACCAATTAAATTTATTATTATTAATAAAGAAAATAAGGCCAAAAAGTTAAACTAACGAACAAGAAAAAATCAGTCCTTTGCAGCAGATGCTTAAATGAAAGGACTAGAAATATTCAATACCTTGAAACTATCCATGCGGCTTTGACTTCCTGAGCTGCTAACTTTGCTACTGGCCCATTCTAAAATATCAGCATCAGTTATTTCCTTCCCATGAGAGTGAAACCTCAAGTTCTTTAGAAGTTGTAGGATGTTGTATCGCATCAATTGCCACAAATAAGCTAAAAAAAAAAATCAATAGTATTTGACTTAGACTCTGTCTACACCCATTAACATCTAAATAGAAGTGTGATAGAATTGGAGTATGCTCAATGGACTAATTGATTGACTACTAAAAAAAAAAGGGCCAACCTCGATGCATAAGGCCCTAACTCACGAGGGTAGGACTGAGGGTCGATTACACGCAGCCTTACCCTTGCATACTTGAACCCATGACCTTCTGGTCACAAGGAGCAATCTTATTGCTGCTCCAAGACTCACCCTCTATTAATTGATATACTACTACGGGCATATAATTTGGAGGTAAACTTACCTAGTATTAATTTCTTATTTCCCTGCACAATGTCATTTCCAGCAACATTTACCAGGGAAAATTTAATCTGTTTCCCTATTTTCACAACTTGGTTGCAGTTCTCTACTTTTTTAAATGGCATCTTAATTGGAGGCTTGTTAGCAATCTTCCAATTGACAATCCCAGGTGACACCTTGTCAAGAGTCTCTAAAAGAACCCACCTGTGAAGAAGCAACATTATCACAACTCAATGGATAAGAAAATAAAGCTGATTATCTTGAAAACAAGAAGTGTGTCACTGTCTTTTCTAAATGCCAGAATAATTTCAACATAGAAAATGGAACTAAAAGAAATTACATTGTTCAACTAAAATATGAACTCTTAAGAGAATAAAAAAAACCACCCGGAACCCCCACATTAAACCCCGACTAGCGAGGGTAAGGGTGAAGACAACTTTTGTACACAGCCATACCCTAACATATTTACAAAGAGGTTGTTACTCGGATTCGAGATCGTGACCTTTCAGTCACAAAGGAGCAGCTTTACCACTGCTCCAGACTTGCCCTTGTCCTCTTAAATAAAAAATTTCAATTAATTGAAATCTAAAAGTAGTTTCAATTCCAAACCAAAAGCTTGTAACAAAACCAGTTCAAGCATAATATATATAAGAGAGATATTCCACCCATTTCTAAGATCCTCAAAGACATTGTTGATATATGTTGAATTTCCAAGACTATTAATCCAAAGGCGAAATGCTCTCTCTTCTCTTGAGTCTTGAGTGTCATCTGGCAATGTTTCAAGGAGAGAAATCTGCTTTGTCTCGGTTGAAAGTCCATTCCTACAAGAGTTAAATTGAGTTAGATACCATATATTTCTCAAAAACCAAAAAGAAAAAAAAATGATAATAGTCCAACTTTTTGACAAACCTATAATGTGGAGAAAGGATAACATAAATAGGTAATCTCAATTCATATCCAAAATCGGAAAAGAAAATAAAAGAACCAGATGTATAGTGGGGACAATATTGTTATCACTAGACAGATTAAGCTTTTAGTTGAATTGGCGCTTTACACATATGAGCTGAGGAATCTTTAGTAACAACATTCAATGTCAAAATGTGATTAACAAATATGTTAACATTTAGTGTATTAACTTAATCTTCAAATGACCTTTATTTATTATCTTTTCATTCCCTCCAAGATGTGAATAAGAGTAATAACTTTACAGTAAGGGCCTAATACACAGAAGTCAATAACAAATGATCACTGATTAAAATAAATCAATAGTTTATGAAAGCCTAAAATTAAGTTCCTTTCTTTACTGCTTTAACGAGATGTTTTAAGAGCTCGTTTGTATTGGCTTTTTAAGAAAGTCCTTTTTATCTTCCTTATTTAAAAAGTACTTTTTATAAAAGTTACAACTATTTAGATTTTTAAAAAAATATTTGATTTTTGAAAAAATATTTGGCTTTTGACTTCTGCTTTTTTTAAAAGCTAAAATTTTTAGCTTCCGGAAAAAGTAAGTTTTTGGCTTTTTTTATGACTTCTGCTTTTTTTAAGAGCAGGCATCCAAACAGACTTTTTTCGAGAAGAGCTTTTTTTTCTTAAAAAAAGTAGCTTTTGAAGAAAAAAAAGCTCATCCAAATGGCTCTAAATACATTATAATATTTCTCAAGAGGAAGATTATTCTCACCTGTGCTGGAAAATATGAGCAACAAATGCAAGATTAAGATTTGGGGATCCTTCCACTATGTCTCTTGCAGTTAAGTATCGTTTGCAACCCATCTTATCAGAATGTTCAAGAACTAACTTTGCTCTTTCAAAGGGGTTTTTAACTGCCAGTGTGGAGGGATTAGTGTATTCAGGTGCAAGAACATTAAGAAGGTGTGCATAAGCCTCAGCATCCTGCAGGGTCAGAACCATACAAGTTCAATCAGCAACTATTTACATGAAAATGCATTAAGAAGCTTCTGTTATAATTTATACCTCATAATACTGACTCAACTTATATCTATTTTTCAATTAGAAAAAATAGATAACTAAATAAATATTCCTACAAGAAATGTGCTTAATCCTTGAAAAACTTTCACCTAACATTTTTCATTTCCATTGATGTACAACACTTCAAATTGTTACTGACTGCTTACCAACATATGAATAAGGTATCAAACCACTTCACTACACTAACATTAGAATTTCCAAGCATGCTGTAAAGTGAGCTTTAAAAACTGTCAATCAAATGATCAAATTATTATTCCAGAGGAAGAGGACAAAAAACAATTTTTACAATGAAATACTACTGAATGAAAAAAACACAGCGGTTCTAATTGTCCAAAGCAAAAGATAAAATACCAGTACATTTATTTCTCACACCCCTGTGCATATGGCTCCCCGATTTGCAAGGGGTGAGGGTCGATATACGCAGCCTTACCCTTGAAATTTTATAAAGAAGTTATTTCCCAGACTCAAACCTGTGACCTTGTAAAATCACAAGTAGTAACCTTACCCTACTTGAAGGCTCGTCCTCATTTATTTATTTCTCACCAAAAGAAAAGAAAAACTTAGTTACCTTCACATCAGAGGAGAAGTTAGTGACAATTTTCTTGTAGCCTGCTTTCTTCAAATGGAAATTCATCCACCTTAACAAGATCTTTTCTGGTGGAAGATTCATAAACTCTTCCATATCCTGCCAGTTTAAGAAATATGAAGGCAACATATACAAAAAAAATGATGAAAATATGAAAAGATAATGAAAGAAAGTATGTACCTTACTATCATCAAGCAACTCAAGCAACTGAGGAGTTTTCTTTAGATTGAGGTCCGCCAATAATTGTATCTAATTTATCACCACCATTAGGAATGTCAAAAGTATGCCCCACAAAATTTAATATGCAGTGTGCAGTTCTCATTAATCCCAAAATTAGAATGCATAATTAAGTAACAACATTCCAGATTTATTGTAGGACATGACAAATGTTTTTACAAATCTAAACCAAAAGATTATAAACTTCTGATTAATCAATGATTGTTTACCTTAATAATCTGTGAAATCAACCCAAGCACCAGATGACGCTGAAATGAGAACGAAAAAATTTAGATACTAAAAGCACAAAAAATGGAAAAGGGAAAGAAAAATCTCAAAAGATATTTGGTTAAATCACTTACCAAATAGATAAATTTTGACCCCCTTTGTTTTATATGCATTATGTGTTTTAGTTGGCAAACATCACACACAATTGGTCACTATCTACCAGTTCTATACAGGTTAGGATCATCGCATCGCATCATCGCACCATTAATGAATTAAGTTACACCAACTGTAGAAAGTGGATTCAACATCATATCTTAACCTAAAACCTTAAGGCATTGGATTTATGGATCCTTCCACCTATATGGATTTTACTTAACCCATTACCAACTAACGTGGGATTCCATCACACTAGAATATCCCAACAATAATAACGCTGCTTTTATGTATGAAAACTAAAAGGCCTACTACAAAGTAAAAACATACCCTTCCTTCAATGAAGTCTTGAGTGCCAATGTTGACTACTGTACATCCAATTGCTTTAGCAGAGTTGAGGCAAAGTGTGTGATTTTCATTCCTTTCCCATGGGTTGAGTAATCTTTTTGTATTGATTGCCCGTTCATCAATGTTCCCCGGAACTGCCACATTGATAAGCTTGCTGCAACAACATGCAACTCTTTTTAAAATAAAATTGTCATGATTAGTTAAAAATAGTAAACCAAGTGAAAATGTACAGTACCAAAGAAGAACACCATCTTTTGCAATTTCAAAGAGCTCATTGGTTGAAGGATCAATAGGAAGGTATTTATTGAGGAACTCATCTTGTGCAAGATAATTATTTATATGTGCAACATATGATGCTTTCTCAGATTCACTTATTGTGTGAAGCAAAGTGGTTGTAGCTGTCTTGAGAAATGCTGAGGAGTTCTTTGGACTACTACTTCCGGTTCTAGAACTTGCAAATGTTTGTAGTTTCAAGTAAACCTGTCATCATCATTATAGCACAATTACTAGTTATTTCTTAGATCAGAATTTGACTTGTCCACAGCAACTGATATTATTCAACATGAACCAGTTCTCTTATGCAGTTTGTTACTAAGACAAACAATTGAAATACTCCAATATGGTTACACATCAACGTATGATGTAGCTAGTAAAATAACATACTTCAATGCTAATTTCTGCAAAATGAGGGGTTAAAATATGCTTATGAGTTGAGGGAAAAATAAGGAAATTGGAAGAAAAAAAAAAATTCACACACACATATAATATATATATATATATATATGGAGAAAGTTATATTTACTACTTTTATTTTTCTTACCACCTCTTAGAACCAGTTTTGTTATCATTAGATTAAAATCAAATCAACTATTACAAAATGGCATCAACTAAAAGTCTTGATTTGATTTTGATCCAACGAAAATAATATTGGTTGTAAGAGGTGATAAATATAACATATCTCTATATATATATATTATGCAATTAATGTAGATAAGTTATCTATATTGAGCTTAAAACGACGTCGTTTTGGGATTAAAATCAAGGTGTTCTTGTAATTATAATTTATTCTAAAGTTATAATAGTCTTTATCATTATATTTTTTAATCTTCCAACCCAAAACAACGTCGTTTTAGGAAAAAATATAGATAATTTATATACATTTCCTGTGGAAACATTAAAACCATATATATATATATATATATATATATATATATATATATATTAAGTCAAGTATTCAAACAAGAAAAATGAAAAAAATATATACTTTTCATGTGTTCCTCTTTTTTATATATTTTTATTCCTAAATCAACCAGTTTCAAAATACTATTTTTATTTCTTTCTTACATATTCTGCTACCCGTTTCAAAGATATTGAATAGATTTAATAGATTTAAGATTGGCAGAAAAGAAAACAGTAAGGGGATCGGGGAAAAAAAAACAAAAATGGAAAAAGATGATACGTAGTGGATATAGAATTTCCAAAAAGCAAAAAGATTCACTACTCTCAAAAAGTTGATTCTTGAACAGATGAATGAAATCAAAATCAAGATGAAAAAACTCACCTTAAGAAACAATTCAAAATCAACCTCTTCATCTGTGTTCTGATTCGATTCCTGGATATAAGAAGATCTCTCTTCCTCATTCAGATTTTCTCCCACAACCTTCAACCTTGACATCTTAGAAGCCAAATCACCAATCACAAGCCTCCCACTTTCCCTCCTCATGCTCATGAACTACACCAACCATAGATAATGATCATGACCCAGAATCCCAATTGCAAGAACATCATCAAAAACACAATCTTTCCAAGAAAAAAAAAATAGCAAGGAAATCTAAATATAAGATTCAACAGGTTGTTGCTCAACATTTCCTTGCAAACCCAATATTTGGATTGTAACAAAGATGAGAACTTACATGGGTTTTTAAGCTTCTAAGCTCCACTTGGGTGAACTGGTTCTGAAGCCATGGATCTGAAACAAGAATCCCCCAGTGACTAGACATGTTTTGTTCAGCTACAAAATGAAACAATGTGGGAAAATGAGTTTGTAACTATGTATGTGATCTATCTAACAGTTGTTTTCTCTCTCTATATTTCTCTCTCTTTTAGTTTTCAAAAAGCTTCAAAGTGTGGTGTGAAGTGAGAGAGAGAGAGTTGGAAGAAAGGTTTCCAACACTATGGGACAGTTCATAGCTGTCAGAGTTCAAAGTTGTTCTACGAGAGTGAAAGAGAAAATGAAAAATTCAAATTATTAAATTATGTACTAAGTTTGAAGTTCCTAACGTTTGAGGTGGGACCCTTTGTTACCCGTTAAAGACATTTCGAATTTTTACTTCCAAGTTCAAACACAAGCTTTTTGCATCCTCTTTGTTTAGTTACATTTATTAAAGTTGTTATAATCTCAACTATAAAGTGTTGTTTTTTAATATCTAATGATATGGTTGATTGATACTTCTCACTAAATTATGCACAAGTGGATGCTAATTTTAGTATTTGAGCTTCTTCTTATTAAAGTTTTTCAAAAATATTTAATTATGTTGTTAAACTTTTGTCACTTTTTTCCTATCATGATATATATATATATATATATATATATATATATATATATATATATATATATATATTTCAGGACTTAATACTTGCACTTTTTAATGCGAGTTTTATGTTTATTTTATGATGATATGCTTTTTTTTCTTAAATGGAAACTTCTATTTATCATGTAATTAATTGAAAAATAATTAAGTTTATTAATAACTGTCATATTAAGACTTGTATTTTTTTAATTGGCACAGGTTAAATATGATTATTAGTATGACACCTATCAACAAAAAATATTTACAATCTTTTATTAGTATAAAATTATTTGGACAAAATGCGATGAACCCTTCCAACAACACATCATGTAAAGAATTTTTTTTTTAATGTTCTAAATTTATTAACACGACTCTTTAAAGTTGAATGATGAATTAGTTTAAGTTTTTTTATATTGATATTATATTTTAAGCTTGCACGTATATGTCAAACTTTATAAAGTTGAATGATGAAATAATTTAAGTTCTTTAATGATTTTCAAAATATGATTTTAATAAAAAATAAATTTGATCCAAACCTATTGTAGAGGCTCGTTCTAAACATAGGCCAAAAGGCCCATCATGCCTACACAACATTGTGTGGCAGACAAAATCATCTCGTAGTAGGAGCATGAATCTCGCTGCATACTTGGCCACCAAGCATACATAACTTAACCTGAAAGAAATCATTATTGTCAAAATTAGTAGCTTAGACAAGTTGGCCATATCAGAAACCAGTGAAAGGTTGGCAGCTCCAGCTTGCCGCCATGAACCACAGAGTCTACTTTAGACATAGACTTACACATTAAAGAATAGCCTAAGAGAGGCCACTCTTCTCCAGCTTGTCTTTGCAGGTACCCCCTCAGTCGCTCTTATACAACCCAGTGGAACCCAAGTGATGCCCAAGCATCTCGCAACACATCTCGCCTAACTTCCAGGCTCCAAGCATCTTGCGGATAACCTAATCTTTTCCATCTCTTCATCAACATCCTCTGTATTCAACTGTATGTGATTGGGCCCAGCCTATTTGGTATTAGACTGATTAAAATTAAATAAGTTATTTTACAATTTATGTAATTATCAATCACTTTGAATTTGAAAGATGATTTATGGAGAAATAAATATCTTATTTATATTATTATTATAGTAATATATACTTTTTTGTTCTGTTGCAACTCTTTATATTATAGCTTAAATATAAAAAAAATTAATACTAAAGTTGCTGAAATTATTATTAGCGAGAAGTTATATTTGTTTAGAAAATTTTTATTAAAGAGGTAAACGCATCATTGTAACAACAAACACAGTTTTCTCAAGAAATTCCAAATGGCTGGTTGTATTGTAGACGATGCTTTTGCGATGAATATTGGGGGTATTATCTCCTCAACGTGATTTCAAAATTATAAACAACCGTACAGATGGCATTTGCATATTAGATAATGAAATTGTCACAACATGAAACTGCTGATATGTATCCCAAGCGGATGAAAGTATATTGATATAACTGAAGGGGCAATGGTATGAAGGGGTTAGAGGAGTTAATGTAAAGCTTCAGGGAAGCCAAGGATGTAGGGAGAGACTACTAACAAAGTCGAAATTTTTGACGAAATTTTTCGACGGAAAATATTCCGTCCACATTAGAGACAAAAATTTCGAAGGAAAACTTATTCTATCGAAGTTTTCGATGAAAATGTTATTCTGTTGAAACTTTTCGAACAAAATCATTTTTTGTTGATATTTTTCGACACAAAATGAATTTCGTCGAAAAATGTAAAAAAACTATATGGTAAAAGAAATTATTTTTATGAATTTTTTGACGAATTTCAGATTCCTTTGAAAGTTTTCGACGAAATACGTTTTCCGTCAAAAACCTTATAAAAAAAGAAATAAAAAAGAAATTATATTTATGAAATTTTCGACGAAAATCGTATTTCGTCAAAAGTTTTCGACGGAAAATGAATTCCATCGAAAATATTATAAAAAAATAAATCAAAAATAAAGAGAAAAATGTGTGTCATTTTAAATGATGTAAAATTATGTTATTTTAAGTGAGAGAAAGAGATAAATAATGTGGGAGAGAAAGTGGACCCAAAAAAATAAAGATGTGGGTCCCACCTCTTTGTAATACTGAAATGACTCAATTGTGTCATTTAAAAAGACAAATAATTTGCCCAAAAATAAATTATAGTTATGAATTTTTCGACAAAAATCGTACTCTATCGAAAGTTTTCGACGAAAAACGAATTTCATCGAAAATATAATAAAAATATAAATGAAAAAGTAAATTATATTTATGAACTTTTCAATGAAAATCTTATTCTGTCGAAAGTTTTTGACAAAATGAATTTCATCGAAAACCTTATAAAAAATCAAAAAGTAAATTATAATTGTGAATTTTTCGACGAAAATCGTATTACGTTGAAAGTTTTTGATCCAAAATGAATTTCGACAAAAACCTTATAACAAAAATAAAAAGAAATTATTTTTTTGAATTTTTCTACGAAAATCGTATTCCGTCAAAAGTTTTCAACGCAAAACGAATTCCGTTGAAAAAATTATTAAAAAAATCAAAAATAAATTATATTTATAAATTTTTCGACGAAAATCAAATTTTGTCCAAAGTTTTCGAAGGAAAATAAATTCCATCGAAAATATTAAAAATAAATTTATAAAGAAATCTATTTATGAATTTTTCGACTAAAATCGTATTCCGTCAAAAGTTTTTTACAAAAAACAAATTCTGTTGAAAACCTTATAAAAAAATATATCAAAAAGTAAATTATATTTATGAATTTTTCGACAAAAAGCGTATTCCGTCGAATCTTTTAGACGAAAACAAATTTCGTCAAAAATATTATAAAAAAATAAAAAATAAATTATATTTATGAATTTTTTAACGAAAATCGTATTTCGTCGAAAATTTTCAACGAAAAATGAGTTCCGTCGAAAATCTTATAAAAAAATAAATCAAAAAGTAAATTATATTTATAAATTTTTCGACAAAAATCCTTATAAAAGATAAATTAAAAAGAAATTATATTTATGCATTTTTTGACTGAAATCAGTTTTAAATAATGGTTATGGAGGAAGGTTATATTTATATATATATATATATATATATATATATATATATATATATTTGCTCAACCTCTTATAATTTCGCCAATCTGATGGTTATTATTTTGTGGGAATTAATAATTAAAAAGTTTGATCCAATATATTATAATGTAAGATTGTGAAAATCAACATTAAGATTTAGTTGTAAGAAGTGGTAAATATAATATCCCTAATGTTTGTGATAGTTAAATTTTTTGAATGATTTAATAATAAATTTTTTATTAATAACGCAAAAGCATTTGTATATGTATGCCTCTTTTGATTAATATATCTCTTGGACATTTATATATATTAGTCTCTTTTGATTAGTATATGACAGAGACTTTTGTATATATATGTCTTTTATTTTTGGTAATCTTATATATTAGGAACTCAAGTATGATCTAGTTCCCTAAGTGATGAAAATTTTGTAGCCTTAAAATTTTGAGATAAAACAAGGTGTCAAACCACTATTATATGTCAAATACTTGTTGCAAAGAGATTACTTTTTAACTTTGTCTAAGAAGTTAAACGATTCAAACTAGTAATCGTTCCAATTACAAGCGGTTTATATTCAATTATGATTTTCTTTTAGTTGTTAGTGACAAGATATCACATCCATATGATCTTAACAATTGACCAGTCACCTCTAAAGCACAGATTTAATGGACACTGTAATTGATGTTATCTAACAACTTTTATGCATTGAACATTTTTTAAAGCACACCTTTGTAAGAAGTGATATATGTCCTTTGTAATTTAGGGGATACACAAATCTATGTGTCTTATTCAACATAGAATTTATTTCGGTAAAATCATGAATTTTTTTAGAGTTTTATTATTACTTTTATGTATTTAATAATCTAGTGGCTCAAAACTTAATAAAGATTGAGTAATGAGTATATAATGGAAAACGAATTGCATTTTTTGAGAGAGGACCAAAGTTTAAAATAATAATAAATAAAAAAAGTAAGAAAGGAGCGGTGCCCAAAAAAATAATTTCATATCAATATCTTCATTATTATGCTTGTGTTCTCAAGGACAATCGCCACTAATTACATGTGGAATATTCTTCACACGTTCTGGAAAGGAAACAATTGTGTGAATTCTTTAGCACAGCTTGGAGCATGCCAAGAAAGATGTAAACCATAGACATTGTGTTTGTTTTATTAAAACTTCGTTTTCTTGCGCTCTTTCATTTTTTTAAGAAAAAATAAAGTCAATTTCTTCTGAAGTTAATACTTTTCTCTCAATTTCCCAAAAAAAAAAAACACATAAAATACTTTTCTTTCCAAACTAAAGGGTTTCAATTTAGCACGCCTCAAATTTCAAGTAGCTTACCTCTACTATAATTGAATCTTTTACTCAATTTTCACCTTTCAAGTTACTGTATTTGGTGGTATTTTAATCGAATGTATGCCCCCTTTTTTTTACCTTAATAAAGCATTGAAAAAAAGGAAGAGCACAAAGCAAACAAACCCCTAATTTTGTACCTCTAAAAATTTTTATTTTCATTAAAGATATAATATAAAATCATTAAAGATTCATCATTTAATAGCTAGAATTGTTAGGTGACATAATTGTTTAATGAATTTATTTTTTCTACTGTCAATGTAAATAACTTATCTATATTGAGATCAAAACGACGTCATTTTGAGACGAAAATTACGTTATTTTTGTAATTATAATGTATTTCAGAATTATAATAATCTTTTTCATTATAATTTTTTAATTTTTCAACCCAAAACGACGTCATTTTGGGAGCAAATGTAGATAGATAACTTATCAACATTCACTGTAGAAACATTTAAGTCTTGTTTAATATGGTATTAGAGCCTCCATGATCATCGGTTACGAGTTTGATTCCTATCACTCCTAATGTAATATTCATATTTTAAGTCCAAAGAACTCTTAAATAAGATGATGTATTAGAGAAATATTATATAAAATTAGGGGGAACATTTCTCCTATTGCTACTAAAAAAAATTCATCTTTTTTATTTATTAAAGGGTAGGCTTCACAATTAAAATATGTGTCTATGTTGCTGGAAAATAGTTTCTCCCATAAAATTATTAAACACACATCATTTAATAACTTGGTGTTGCGTGATATATTCCTTAAATTCTCTTAGCTATCTTTAACTAAATTTGTGCCCATGACAATTGTTTCTGCATGATTATTTTTGAGAGATGGACTGAAAGTAACTTATTAACCATACATACACGCATAGTTGCGATGCACTAAGTTAAAAAAAAGTGCTCACGTGAGCTACTCAACTTTTTTCTAATTTGGGGTGTTTTGCCATCCTACCAATAACAAAAGGCAAAGAAGGTGTAACCTGTAATCTCGTTGAAAAGAAAATCCCCCAAAGCATGACCTAGAGATAAATCAATTTATTATTCAGGGATAGTTTAATAGGTATGGTCAATTTGCGTCACGTATAAATCTCGAGTTTGATTAGTATTTGCGATGTTTTTAGAGGGGATAAAGTTGGAATACATTTTATATCATTTATTTATCTTCTATTTATTTTTTATCATTTGTTTTCCTTGTGCCATTTTTTTTATCAAGTGCATTTAAATTCTAATTCATAAATGAGAATCTCTTAAAAAGCATCATTGCATCATATAATCTATTTTTTTTCCAATTTCAATGATTTGAAGGTTTTAGAAGTGACAATTTTTAATACAATCCGCTGAAAACCTGACACGACACAAACACAACATGATAAATTTGTATTCTAGTTGATCCGTTTTCAAATTCGTATTATGTTCATATTGATAAAAGTAATACAAAAAATTTCATATAATGTTGTGTGTCAACTCGCAACCACGAAATTGATCCACATCAATCTTCTCTTATGTTATTCGTGTTATCTTGTGCCATGTCAATCTCATAATAAATGACACACTTTAAAGTTAAAAGGTTTGTCATTGTGTCATGTTATTATGTCAATCCACTTAATAAAAAATATATTTTGATGTTGATAAATTATTTATATTATGTCGTATCATCCCAAAAAATAGGTGATATAAAAACCACAAGATGCTAAATGATAAATTTTTTCTAAGAATAAGTGATTTTAAAGTAAATTGCATACAAATATTTCAACCTTTAATCTTTTTAAAATTATATGTACTAATTATAATAAACCATGCCTTGATTATAAAACAACTTGTCCACATTTATTTATTTGGGAAAAAAGATACTCTCTCAATTTATGGGGCCAGGAGCATGCGGTGGGGCAAATCCAAGTGGGTGGTGTGCAGTGTTTTGTTTGTTCACATAAAATTTTCTATCTATTTTTTGCTTTACCCAAAAGGCAATAATGAAAAAAGGTTGAGAGTTGGAAAAGGCAGCTATTTTGGTAATAAATAATTGAGAGAATAGCACAAGTCTTTGCTGTTTTTGCTTCAACCCCTCACAACACTAGGAATCATTATTCAGGTCCACTATGGAACCATACCTTGATACTACACATATCAAACATTTCTATTAAGCTGTGTATCATAATGGGGTCTTCCAACACATGGTTTTCCAGTATTGCTAACTGGACATGAAAGCTTCATCATTATTTGCCCATTTGGGGTATCACCAAAGATTGATTTAGGGTATCCTTGAGTTTGATCTTATTTATCATTACACATTTGATTAGCCCTTTCTCTTTGCTATTCTTTTTTTTTTTTCATCAGGCATGAAGTGTGATAGTGGCTTATGAAATTGCTTGGTAAAGCTAAATAAGATACCCCGCGAAGGACTGATTGAAGAATAGAGTTCGAAACCTGAAAATGGAAAAAAAAAATTGAGAGAATTGTCTCTTATAATAGATCTGATAAAATTTGAATCAGACTAGTCAGATAATTAATGAATCAATAGATATATTAAAAAAAATCTCAATTACTTATATAAGTGATGTATGTTTTTTATTTTTTATTTTATTTTTTTAACCATTTTTTTATGAGTAACTGAGAGTGAATACAACTCTTATTATTAAGTTTTTGTCAACCAACATATCTTTAAACATTAATTCGATATATGAAAATAAAAACCCTCAAATTAATTTTTAACTTTATAATATACAAGTCATTTTTTAAAATAGATATAAATCCTAGGGAGTCACTCTACTTTTTTTTTTTTTAATACAAGTGGAAATTGAACACATAACTTAATATAACCTATCCAAATCCATCACCACTAGATCAACTCTAATAGCTTACACTCTACCCTTTATTAATATATGTTAGGATGGATTTATTTTATAATTTCAAAATTTATAGTCAGAAGTTTTGTTAAAAAAAAACCTACTCAACTTTTTATTCTAAATAATAAAAACCGAATATGCCTCTACTCTAACCTTGAGCATCATGTAGGACCAATATAAAAATTCACTTACTATTATTCAATAATTCACTTATAAAATTATCACCGTTGATTTACCTTTTCATAGTTATGATTTCTCCATATCATCATATTATGTTTTATTTAATATGACATGATCCATTTCCAACTATAAGGCTTAATAACATTGTTCTATTCGATTAAATTTCAACGTTATTCTTAAATTTTATATTATTATAATTAGATGCACTTCATCACTTTTGATGAGGTCATATGATCTTTCTTATAAAATTTTCAACACAATTGCATATTCAGAGTTGGAACATTCCCTGTCAATTGATCCACATACCTATGGATTTTTTTTTTTAGACTTTGTTAATGTACAAATGACGCGATATAATGCTTTATATATGTAATAAAAAATATTATCTTGCAATGCAGAGCATTAAATAAACTTATTAACAATATTTTGTAGTCAGATTATGTAATAGGGATTGAAGATTAGTCTCTAATCTTTTACACGATTACATTCTTTAAAGAAGAAATATTTTTTTTCTAGAGTTGACTCAAATAACAATATAAACCACATGACAAACAAATTGCCAGTTCAAATTCCATAGAGAACTTTTATGGTCAGATCATAATAATTATCATGTCGTTTGATTTGGAACTAGTCTTACACTTATCGAGCCCCTTTCTTTGCCTGGTGATGAAATATCCAAAAGCTAAACTCACTCCAAAGGGATAAATAAGATGAGAAAGGTTATATTACAAACTCTTTTTCTTACAAATTTACAAATTACACTAAGTTTGACTAGTTATACACTCTTGATTGAAGTCTGACAAGTCAGACTTAGTATAGTTTGTAAGAAAAAAAATTTGTCAATATAACAACTCTCAAATAAGATAGCTGAAATAAATTAAAAAAAAAGGCTGCCTTCAACATTTGGCAATCAAAATTTTTTGGGACCAACATCGAACTTCCATGAAGTTAAAAGGAGCAAAATTGTAACGAAGTCTAAAACCTGTACTTGGCCATGTGGGTATAATTCTATGGGCCATTGGATCGTGCCTTGAATATCATGTAGCCCATCCCTAAGCCATGACTTCCGACCCGCCTGAAGATGCGAAGATCAATTTTTTTTTATACACAAGTGTTTACCAAGATCAATTTAACTTACATGGCCTAATGACAATTCAGTTTCCCTAGAAAAATACTTTCTAAAGTTTTATGTTGATTGATTAGTTAAGCATCATCAATCAATCCTCCCATAAATTTAAGTTACAAACAATAAGGATCGAACTGTAAATTATTTGATCATAAATTTTTTGAAGTTTTAATACCATATCACGTAATTGATTATTTCAAAAACTTCAATTATTAAAAAAAAATGACATATGAATAATTTTATTATATTTTTAATATCATCTAACCCATGCCACGAAGCAAGCTGGAACCAACATGCGTGATCAAGGATCAGCCAATATTCTCTTTTGATGTATTTTGGTTGATGTGTGATGCTATCATTAATCAGTTGCACTGAATCTTAGTATAACTATTGTATCAAAAATTTATTCCAAGGAAAGCATGACCTGACAAATAAAGGCAAATTACAGCCCATACCCGATTGGTTAACTCATATCCGAATTCAGGCATCAATATCCAGTCCTAAAATGTGCCTTCCTGACGTAGAATAAATTTTCATAGTAGTGTACCATTGCTATACTTGCTAAAATTAGAAACGAATGATTCACATGTTACCCTTACTGAAATTTATAACAAAAACTTCACATAACTCCATTTATTCTACCAACTTTTTACTTTTTTATTTTTAATGTCAAATCCCGTTTTTTAATTTAAGTATGTATTATAGAAGTACTGAAAATTTACTCCTTAATGGAATAGACACATGTTATTTTGGGATAGTATTTTTTTTTCAATGATTGATTGATTATTCAACTAATTCAATCGAGGAATGCAAGACCACAAAAACGATAAAACTTTTCTTATCAAATTTTTAATACAATTTTGTAACTAGAATTCAAACTCGAAATCAATAATTAAACTGAATGTTTTGTAGTTGTTGTGTTGGGATAGTTGATTCAATAGCAGGATATCCTATCTCATCGTTGGCAATACACTATGCACTGTTTCATTTGGTTGACGCACACTGAATTTTTGTGCTGTTAGTTATTTAATGACTAATATTCTGTGTTATGAGATGTGATAATGAAGTGCTACGGGTTATTAATCTTTTGTGCTACGGGTTATTAATCTTTTATGCTCCGGAAGTTCCTTATTTATTGGATAAAAATGCAACGCTTTACTTATATAATTTGAACAATCAAATAAAGTTCTTTTTATTTTGGCAATGTTCTCCCTTATTGTTTTAGTAAAACCTTCAAATAAAGTGGCCTTACGGGGAACAGTAACTCATTTGCCACTATTTTTTAAAAAAAATTACTCAACAGGTCACAAGAACAGTAAAATTTTCCAAAGTGTTACCCGTATAAGTTTGCTATAACATATAGCGAACTTAGTTTGCTGACATTGCCACCTAATTTGCTACTACCAATAACGAACTAGGTGGTCAAAATATGCTTTGAGCAAAA
Organism: Gastrolobium bilobum; assembly: GCF_033153095.1. NCBI lineage: Eukaryota > Viridiplantae > Streptophyta > Magnoliopsida > Fabales > Fabaceae > Gastrolobium > Gastrolobium bilobum. The sequence goes on along the minus strand of NW_026895814.1, from coordinate 127,540 downwards.
GCAGGACATGTGTCAACCTCTCCCAAATTTGCTATACATGCCAGTGAACTAGGTGTAATAAAAGCTTTTATATTTCCCATTCACGTCCCTTCTTTCCTTTGTGGTCTATTCTTTCAATGGTAACAATAACTTTTTTAATTTTAGCTACATGTGTTGTTTCCTTACATTTTTCCTTTGTGGTCTATTCTTTCAATGGTAACAATAACTTTTTTAATTTTAGCTACATGTGTTGTTTCCTTACATTTTCTCTCTCTTCCTTTGAAGCTTATCATCCGCTTCTTTAAACAAATTCCCAGCTTCAAAGTTCCACTCTTACCTCAACAAAAACGCATAGAATTATTCAGTTTCAAAATGAAAATGAAAATTGACCACACCACATAAAAATCGCATTCACATATATGAAACCAAAAAAAATAAGGCTATAATGCAAAAACGAGAGACAAAAGATTCAATTTTTAAAAAACCAAGTCAACAGTTCCAGTGATGAGAAATCCTTATTATGACTAGAGCTGGCAAAATGGGCCGAGCCCGCCGGGCCGGCCTGCCCCTCCCGCCAAACGGGGCGGGCGGGCTGAGTTTTCTAAACCCGCCCCGCTAAGCCCGCCAGCCCGTCTGGGCTGATTTTTTTTATTTTAATTTTTAGTGTAAAATGTGACGGGTTTGGCGGGCAGCCCGCCTCGCCCGCCCAAACGGGGCGGGGCGGGCAGAGATATCTAGCCCACCTTCAATGGCGGGGCGGGGCGGGCCAGCCCGCTTTTTGGCGGGCTTTTGGCGGGTAGGGGCGGGGCGGGCAGCCCGGTTTGCCACCTCTAATTATGACTAGGCATAAATTTTCAAACTTCCTGATCATAATAGACCCTTTTACACGATATAAAGAGACAAATAATTAAAATAAAAAATAAAAATTCATCTTTTATCTGGTGAGGGTTTTGAAGGTTATGGAAGAGACGAAGGAGTGAGTGGAGATCACAGTGAGTAAATACTGGACTTTTGACAAGGAAGAGAGAGAAAGGGTAAGGAAACAGTGCTTGCAACTGAAATTAAAAAAACTACTGTTACCAATGAAAGAATAGACCACAAAGAAAAAAAAAGAACGTGCGTGGAAAATATAAAAGATTTTATTACACCTAGTTTGCTGGCATGTATAGCAAACTTGGGAGAGACTGACACGTGTCTTGCTTTTGCTTAGAGCATATTTTGACCATCTAGTTCGCTACTGATAGTAGCGAACTAGGTGGCCACGTCAGGAAACTAAGTTCGCTACCTGCTATAACGAACTTGTACACGTGACACATTGGGAAATTTTATTGTTCGCGTGACAGTTGAGTAATTTTTTTTTTAAAAAAAGTGGCAAATTAGTCACTGTTCCGGCCTTACGATTGTTTCACCTTGAATCCCCATATATGAGTGACCTTAGCAATTTTTTTAGGTTATGTTTTTCTTTTGGTCTAAATACTCTTAAACACCTTTTCACATAGATTGACTTGAGAGTAGTGTTATCAGACCCGGTTCGAACCAGTTGTGTCGACCCAAAACCAGATGAACCGGTCATCTGACCAGTTCGAGTCAAGTATCGGACCGGTCATTGTATCAGACCCGGTGAAAACAGATTTGAACCGGCCGAGTTTTATCAAAATTGGTGACCCGGTCTGGTCATTAAAATTGATGGATCATGCATTTTTATATATAAAAAAAAAACCAAAAACCAAAGTTGTCTCGTCTTGTCTTAAAAAAATATGGAACTCCTCTCAGAAATTTTTGTAGTTTTGTTTGCTAGTAGTATACTTTCCTACAATGACCTCAAATTTCAACTAAAAAATTGAAGAAATTAGCAGAAAAGTAGATTAAGAGAAGGTGACAATTGATTCCTTTCAAATCTATTATTATGGGAAGATTTGTTCGTAAATACCTTATAATTATTAAACATGGTTAGTTGAGGATATCTAATAGAGGAATTATATGTGGTTACCTGATACTAGAATTTTTTTTCTTTGTTTTATTTCTTTTACAATATGTGGTTACCATATATGACTTTTTCTATCCTTACAAAAACATATATGTTTGCAGCCTACATAATAATTTTTACATGCATTTGAGTATTTCTATGCATTTTTATGTATAAAATATAATTTTTCATATACTAACCAAGGTCATGCGGTTCAACCGGTGACCTACCAGTTGAACCAGTGATCCAATACCCTAGCCGAGTCAACGACCGGGTCAGGTATGATAACATTGCTTAAGAGTGTTAGTGTCCAATAGCCAGTGGGCTAAACATATATTATTCAATGATTATAAAATACACTACTAGAAAAAACTTGTATAGCGACGAAATTGCTATGGAAATTCCGTCGCTAATTTCATCCTCGCTACTACTTTCCGTCACAAATTCCCTCGCAAACGATTTTGCGAGGAAATTTGCGACGGAAAGTAGTATAGAGGATGAAATTAGCGACAAAATTTTCATAACAATTCCGTCGCTATAAAGATTTTTTCTAGTAGTGATAGTGAATCAAATTTAAACTTTCTACCTTCCTTCCGAGTGTATTTTTAGCACAACGGGAGTAGATATTTTCTTACCAAAAAAGGGAAAATAAGAATATGAAAAGAAATAATCATAAAGGTAGGGGTAGTATAAATATGTTACTTATTTCTATATTTGGTAAAAGATGTACCGAGTAAGTGATATATTCGTAGTACTAAAAATATTTTCTTTCCAGAGGTTGTCCATAGCTAACGATGGAGTGAATAAAGTTAAATGAAAGGTTCGTGAGACTTCTACAAGCATGTAATGCAAAAAATGAACTTAGTTGAGAAGAAAAAATGATTAACGGAGTTCATTTAAAGGTAGAGCTTGTTAGAGAAATATAAAATCATTAATGTAGCCTCACCCAATAACTTAAGCTTTTGGATTGAATTGACTCTTTACATGGTATAAGAGCCTCAGTGACCAAGTGGTCACGAGTCACCGCCCTCCATTCTATTAATAAAAAAAATATTATGGAGTTTCTTAGCATAGGTGGGCTGAGTCTGATGCGTCATCCACCCTTCAAGCCCAATGGGCTCTCGTGTGAGGGGTCATGATAGAGAAATATAAAACCATTAATGTAGCCTCACCCAACAACTTAAGATTTTGGATTAAATTGGTTCTTCACAGAGCTAAAGGATAGAAGGTAGCTTAATTATCATGTAATAACTCAAGACATGGATTTATTTTTTGTGTAGAATGCAAAGCTTCTTGGCTCTTACGTCAAACTAGAAGATATTTATAGACAATTTATAATGACCCTAACTGGTAAATCTCAATTAGAGGTTTAATTTAAGGATTTAAATGCCATAATTAGATTCAGAGCGTGATTTCGAGTATATTGACTGTAACCATGACTAGGTCATGAACAGTGCGTTCTGCCGGATAATCTGCATTCTTATGAATTAACCGGTAGAGCTTAAATGAACAAAATGATTTTAGAGACATAATTTGACAATTCTGACGCCAAATATGAGTTCAGAACGAAAATTTTTATAGTCTAGCACTTTTCGTGAAAATCTCGTGAATAGTGTTTTTTACCGGGTATTTCGTACTGTTGTCAAAGCAACCGGTAGAGTCCAGAAACAAATAATTGATGAAATAAGAATAAGAAAGTTCAATATATGCCAAGAAAGTAAAAATAGGCCCAAGAATGATAAGTTTATAAGTTTTAAGATTCGTAAGCAAACGACGTACAGTTAGTAATTCACAATGCATTTCGTCGAAAACGGTGCAGAAATCATACTGTGAATTATGAATATTGTTCCTTAGTAAATAAAAATTAATGTAAATGAGTTCAGAAAAATAAAAATATGTTCGTAGCTTGAAGTTAGTTCCGGGTCAGTTTAAGTGAAAATACGTGAAAGAAAATCATCCAGTAAAAAGCCATATGTGCTTAAAAATCTTAAGGGGGCGTTTGGTTGAGGAGAAGATTTTATGAGTAATAGAGAAATGTGATTACTGGGGAAATGGTTGGAATGTGAGTTTGATAGGAAAATGTAAAAAAAGTTGTTTGGTTGGAGAAGGGAAATGACTTGAAAATTGTTGAAAGAAACCTTGGTCCCCTTTATGAGTACCCACGACCTTATGAAGAAAAATGACATGAATTATGTTGAAAATTCTCAAGTGGATACTTAATAAATTTAGGGAACGTTAATGATTATGAAATGGTAAATGAAAGGAAATTTGTAAAGGCATGGTCTTGACTTGTAAATTGGCATAGGATTGGCATAATGTGAGGGAACGAAAGTGAGCAATAAGATGTATGCTTTGTGTAAATTTCATGGCATTGTAACATTTTATTGATTTTTGTCGTGATTCCTTCTCTAGGTGTTCCTAGGGACTGAGAGGGTTGAAATTCCATTGGAGCTATATAAGTAACTTGTGCGACAAGTAAGCGAATTAGAAAAGCTTCAAGAGGTAAGCTCTATGTTTAAGGAGTCTTTTCCTGCTTGAGTGCTCCACCATGGTTAGTGAACTATGGTTGAATTGTATGACTATTTTGATGCTTTGTATAGATGCATTCATATAGAGCTATTTGATAACATGATATGATTTTTTTTGATTTGGTTTATGTATTGATCTTTGGCCAATGATTATATGGTACACTGATGTCTGCTCGGGGTCCTCCCTCGGGACTGACGGTATACGCCTCTGATATGTTCTGCTTCCGCTTGGGGTCCTCCCTTGAGAATGACTGCGTACGCCTCTGATAAGATATGTATATGTGCTTTGTTCTATTATGATATCTGTTATATGTTGCATTGGTATACTATGTATCTGACTTTCATGCAGGAGTGAGCCCAGGGGTATGGAGAATTCTCTATAAACCTGGAGCTTATTGAGATTTGTTATCTCACCCCTCTTTGGGGACGTCATTTCAGGTTCTCAGATCCCCGGTGAGCCTAGGCAGGGACGTGACCCGTGGTTGAGGCGTTTCGACGGACTAGATTTTGAGTAGCTGTAGGCTACTGCTATTTTGGATTATAGTGATGTTATTTAGCATTTCAATATTTTGTGGATCATGATGTTTGATCCTTTATTTTGTATATGGCCTGTATATGTTTTGTACATGTCTGTCAGTTTGATGCATGTACATTTGGGTATTCAGGCATGTTGATATGGCGATGTAGTATTCAATTATGTTTACTTGATGGATTGCATGCTGATAGATATAGTGGCACGGAGCCAAGTTATGTATACGCCCATGGATGGGTATATGATTTTATATGGATGTCTGGTACTTCTGGAAGTATATGCTGTATAAACTGACTTTCGGGAACTCGTGAGAGTGGGATTGGAAAATTCTCAGTTGTCCGATTTACAGAGGTTACTCTGTCTGATTTTCTTCTCTATCGAATGGGAATTATAACTAGAAAAAGAAAAAGTTAGCTCGTATTTTCATAAGTTAAGTCTTTCGTTGTTTCTGTTTATATCATATGCATGTTAATTGAACCGGCTAGAGATGGGGATGTTACACAATCATTTATATTTCATTCTCATATTAACCATATGAACCTTCTATTTTCTGTTGTATTATTGTCAGTGATCTAAAGTCCGAAGATAGCCGCAAACGAGGAAAGTTGATAATTCAGTAAAACAGTAGCAAAAAAATAATAACAATTTTTTCTCACCATGTTTTGTGTTCTGGACTGGCTGAATGGCGTTGCTCTGCCAGCTCATATGGCTGCTTGGCAAAGCTATCATCACTTAACACTTGGAGCATATGACTCCCTTGTACATGTATCTCCTCATGCATATATTATTTTTTACACATCAGGGTTCACACAGTCTTTCACCCTATTAGGGCTCGTAGGGTTGAAAACAATTATGACATCACACTTTGTGTAATTGGAGAGAATCTCCAACACCCTATACAAAGGCACCTTCATCTCCCTATTTCCCATATTCTCTATTACTTGCTAGTATTGTTATTTTGCAAAAATCACTCCTCACACTATAACCATAGCCCAAAATACCATGTTTCGTTTGCCCTAAAAATTTGTAAGCTAAAACTAGAAAGAAAAAGCTTTTAAGAATCTTTGGAATCACCCAAAATGGAGGTCTCTAGAATAAATTATAAAATTCTGAAGTTGACTGCTAAGCCATGAATATTGGCTCTATTTTGGGTGTTAACCAATACTCCTTAGTTCATCAAAACTTCGACAAAACTCATTGAACCTGCCACATTGGGAGAGAATTTTATTAAATTTTGACAAACTAGAATTAGACATTAGGAATTCCAAGTAGCTTGAATCAATAAATTAACCAACTCGATCCATGTTAGGTTCAGCCAACTTGGAGAAGAAGGAAAACAAGAAGAAGTGAAATTACTACTTGGGCAGCTTGGAAGACAAGGTAAGTAAAGGTTTCTTGAACCTCATGATTGTGCCATAGTGATGTGTGATATACTTGTGTGTTTTTATTTAATGTGATGGCTGAATTGAAAATGTTAAATGCACAAATTCTAGTTTATCCAATGGTGTATGATTCATCCATATAGAGAATGAAAGGATAATGTTGCATCATTCATTTCATATGCATTTCACTAGATTGCTTGTTGAATGTGCTGCACTTTTATGCATCATTTCATCATACAGTCAATGACATATGGTTCAACCATATAGTATGGTACATGATTATTTTAGCATACATCATATAACACCCGGTACCGAGCAAGAACCTAGGCGCGGCTAGCATAGGCACCTAAAGAGATTCCTATGAGTGCCATGAAAATTCTCTTCGGGGAAGGTTATGAAAAGTACTCATATGTATATTTATGGTAATGGTGTTATATACACAATGGAAAGCATGAAATTACCTTGTTATATGGCATATTCCTATATGCATGATATGAATGGATTGAGTACCATTGATTGTTGGGATTTTTCTCGCCCCTTTTGAGGTTGTAAATTATATTTGCAGGTACTTATAAAAGTAAGAAATCATGAGACAAAGGTAGTCAACATGTTGTTATAGCCTTGATTTAATATGGTGTATGTTAGGCCATTTAGTGGTGACCGATTTATGTGGACTGGAGCTATGACTTGGTTTTGTAGTAGAACCTTGTAAACTTGTAATTAGAGAACTATTATGTTAAGATTCTGTATTTTCTGTTTGGGGATATATGTTATGGGTAAATTAAGTTGTAGACATGTTAAGAACGTAGAATCATGTAAGAGTGCACTTATGAACACTGCTACTTGATATGTTGAAGTGGTTGTTTGAGCAATTTAAGCCAATTGGTATGTTGAATGGTTGTAAACTAAATTTTAAAATTGAAATGAAATGAAATTAGAGTCCTCATGAAATGATCACATGTCAATTTTCAAGAGTTTGCAAATTTTTTGTCAATAACCAAAGCGGTTGAACTAAGTCTACATGAAAATTTTGAAAATCCTGATTGCATTCAATTTTGTCCACCATTTTGTAAATTCGGTATCTGGGGCTACAAACCTTGGATTGGGGCATATTTTATATCATTTTGAAGCCACAAATGTCTACTTTTCTCCATTAATATATAAAAATTATTATAGCATTAGCGCCTTAATTTTCAATAAGTTTAGGCTTGACTAAGAAAATAGAAATTTGGAATCAGGGTGCGCAAATTTGGAACCCTATACAAATGACCTTCCATTCAAATGACAACCGCCCCTTCCTGCTGCGAAGGCCTTGCACGAAACCAACCCAGATGAGATTCATTTTTTTTATAACTAATGTAAAGGGTAGAAGGTAGCTTAATTATCAAGCAATATCTAAAGACATGGATATATTTTTTGTGTAGAATGCAAAGCTTCTTGGCTCTTATGTCAAACTAGAAGATATTTGTAGACAATTATTTCCATATTTCATTCTCATATTAACCATCTGAGCCTTTTATTTTCTGTTGTATTATTGTTAGTGATCTAAAGTTTGAAGATGGCCACAAATGAAGAAAGTTCATAATTCAGTAAAACAGTTGCAAAACAATAACAACGGTTGTTTCTCACCATGGTTGGTGTTTTGGACTGGCTGAATGGCCTTGCCCAGCCAGTTCATATGGCTTCTTGGCAAAGCTACCACCACTTAACACATAGAGCACATGACTCCCTTGTACACATACCCCCCTCACGCTCTTCATGCACATATTATTTTTAACACATCAGGGGGTTACACAGTCTTTCACCCTATTAGGGCTCATATGGTTGAAAACAATTATGACAATACACTTTGTGTACTTGTAGAGAATCTCCAACACCCTATACAAAGGGACCTCCGTCTTCCCATTTCCCCATATTCTCTATAGGAAAATATTTGTCATTTTAAATGACATAACTTTGTGTCATTTTAGATGAAATGACGTTGTTTTGGTGAGATTTATATGATTTTTTACATTCTCTCTCATCTATTTTCTCGCTCTTCCTAATTTTACGAAAGAGAGAAAATGTAAAAAATCACAAAATATACACCAAAACAATGTTGTTTCATCTAAAATGTCACAAAGTTATATTATTTAAAATGACAAATGTTTTTTCCATTCTCTATTACTTGCTAGTATTGTTATTTTGTAAAAATCACTCCTCATGCCATAATGTAGCCCAAAACACCTCCCCTTTTTATCCTTATCCAGTCTAAAGCCAATATGGTGACTCTCCAGAGTTGTGGTCCATATCATTGTCTCTCTTATCTCCGTCAGATCAACATACTTTACTTTTATAGGAAATAGATCCCTACATTTATTCTTTGACAAATTCAGTTTTATATAATATAAAAGTAGTTATTATCTTAAAAAAAAAAAAAATTACGTGTTTTTACCTAATAGTTTGAGCTTTTGAGATAGTTAATTTTTGACATAACATAAAAGCGAGTAACTAAACACATGGTAGGCTAGAAAAAATAAATAAATTAATAAGCCTTGATCTATGAAGTAATGGAAGCAAATGACAAAGCTCCGTTATATATAATATAAATTTATTGAGTGAAGGCACGTAAATAAATTTTATTTTATCTCTAACCTATTTATATTATAGTTTAATAAATAAGAAAATTCTTCATTAACCCACAAGGGAAAAGAGATGAAAAAGAGGCCTGGTGCATATTTGAAAGCCCCTTTAACAAACGCAGGGGTTTCAAGGAAAGGTCTAATGTGAAAATACATATTGATTTGCATCAGTTTCCTATTTTTGAATAACAAGAGTTAAAAGAGAGAAAAAGAAACAAATTTTATTATGCATGGGCTTAGCATAATTGGTTATGGGATCCATTATATATTTTCAAAAAAGTGGTGTCTTTTGTTCCAACATGATCATATCCTATAATTCATCAACATGAAATGATCCAAACCATCTTCTTATGGCTTCTTTACAGTGCCAATGCGGTGGAAACGACACTTAAATGACCCTTCATGTGTGGCTGGAGCACAAATGCAAATCCTCTTGGACTCTGTATTTGGTTTCCCTTCCTTTATATTTTCATTACCAATCTTCTTCTTTAGCAATATCTTCAATAGTTTCACTGCTTGTTTGTGTTTTCTTTCCATTGCATTAACACTATCAATTTTCTCTCTATTCACCTTCAATAATTCGCCTCCTCCCTGACTCTGCAGGTTATGCAATTTAATAGTCCTGATGATAACAACGATAACAAGAGTAAGTGGCACAAAAACAACTATTGAGAAACAAATTAATTGTGAGATTTTTTTATTTTTTTTTTAGATTTCTCTGTCAATTTATCAATTACTCAATTAATCTAGTCAAGTCGGGCATGACTATAAGGACAACAAAGCTCTCGATACCAAATTTTTTAACAAAGTTGTATACCCATGACTTGAACTCATTGAAACAACCCCGTAGCAATTGATTTAAGTGTCTGTGGTTTGTGACAAATTCTTATATATAGTATACAGTTGGCTATTTTGTAATTAATGATAATCATAATTATTAATTTTTTCTCTTACATTATGCTGTTTTTTATATGTTGTAATCTCACCTTCTTACGGAATGAACTATACAAAATAACATATTTTATATAGGGGAAGGTTATATTTACAAACTTTTTGTTTACAAACTACACTATATCTGACCAGTCATACTTCAATCAAGAGTGTATGACTCGTTGGACTTAGTGTAGTTCGTAAGTTTGTAAAAAAAAAAGTTTGTCAATATATCCCTCCCCTTCTACCTATACCAAATATTTAGTATTACATATGTTTTATATCAATGACAGACACGTGTTTTTTTTTCACATACTCCAATTATATTTCATATACAAAAAGAAAACATAAAGATGAGCAATTTATGTGTGAAGTAATCAAATCATAGTTCACTTCTAGTGGAATACAGAAAGCATATAAGTTGAAACTAACAAGAACAACAGAGAGAAAGGAGATGAGAATTTTGAACAAACCAGAGTGCTGTGTTCTTGGAGTGAGAATCAGTTTGGAATTTTTCCAAAACTAAAACCATTGTTGATAATTTTGTTGAATAAATTCGATGTGGGAGTTCAACAATTCTGAGGAAAATTGAAGAGGTTTATAGCTGAGGGTTGGTTCAGATTATCTCTCATTTAAGAGTTATTATATATGTAAAGAATGTGTAAGATTTCTTAAGGAAGAAGGATAACCTTTTCTATTTTATGAAAGTACTTTTTTCTTTTAATTTCATTTATCTTTTTGTGGGTTCAGTTTGTAAGAGAATTCTGAATGAAGAAATGAAGTGCATTGAGAGAAAAAGATGCTTTATTAATTTAATAGAGAAAAGGAGTTGCTATCACTTGCAGAGAAGACAAAGAAGGGTACATTTCATGGTTGAGTTGCAAAGCGTAAAGGTTTAGAACTTAGAAGTGATTAGGAAAATGTTCAGGGTGGAAGCAGCAATCCAATAGGAGTTATACCTTTAATTAATTATATTTATACAATTTGTAAGTTTCATGAAAAAGGTTTAAATGGGTAAATTTAATTTATAAACGGTCATAGTCACTCTTTTAACCATAAATGGAATAAAGATTTAGAGACCACTTTTTTTGTTTTTTGGGTGTTAGTAAGACAACTAAAATTATTATTATTATTATTGCTCGGGGGAACTTGTTTTACCATCAACAATAGAAGAAAATTATCTTTTTTCATTATCCGAAAGTACTCACACGCACAACTTTATAATCAATTGATCGCATCTGTGCATGTGTTAGGTTTTTGTTGTGTGCAACTGCAATTATTATAGGCACATAGAAAACCCTTTATTTGGTCTTCTAAGTCCATCTTCATGGTAACTACTAAGATGGAGAGTAGACAAATACCATAAGAGCTCCTTTATATGAATTAATTCAACTTAAAAGATTAAATTATTAGTTGAAGATATATTAATGATTTTATAATTTATATTATATTTCTATAGTACGTCTGTTCACACAACTTGAAAGGTATTGAAATTGTCGACTTAATTTCCATGGTAGGCTATTTGTTTTTCATATGACAAAACATGTACTGTGGTTGCTATTAGCTTCATGCTAGAAGAAAATTTCAGAGAAAATTTAGAGATAAAGCTAAAATTAGAGCATTATTAGTGTGAGAGAGAGTTAGAGAAAACAATAGTAAAATTATTTTCTTACAAAGATAACTTTTGCAATACTCTAGATATTTTTAGTGAATTTCTGAGAACTCGTAATTTTTCTTAGTTGGGTTTTTCACATAAAATCTTGTGTATTACTATTATTGATTTTTTTTTTGTATGTGTTGATCTATTGCCAGGTGGAATTAAAGATAAAATTAATTTATAGCGTTGGTGTCTAGGAAAATGATTTAAAAGGCATATATCTTAAGTCTAGTGCAGTTATTATTATTATTTTTATACAAGTAGAAATTGAACCCATAATCTAATACAACATACCCAAATCTCTCGCCACTAGACCAATTCTAGTGGCTTGTGGGGTTATTATTATTATTATTATTTTGTATACTGACCCTAATTACCTCTTTGAGGTGAGTTGATCCCCTGTGTATCCCTACAAACTTCAATTCTTTGAGCCGGCTATGAGATTAATGTGGTTAATGATAAGTACTTCACACGTAGTCACATAGACTATGATACCATATAAATAATTAATTCAACTCAAAAGCTTAGATTGCGTTTGGTAAAGGAGAAATATTTTTGTTCCTAGGAATCATGATTCCCAAAAATATGTTGGAAAGTGAGTTTTTCAAGAATGTTACCAAAAAACTGTTTGGTAAGTCAATTGTCAATTATTGTTGGGAATGTGGTGTAATCATACTTATTAATCTCGGATAGCGGCACGTAGCAGCTGACCCTTCAAACTGCTATAGCGCTATAGCGGGTAGCGATACAATGCTACTGTGCAAAGTGTACCTAAGTGATACACTAAATTGTACTCCACAAATATAAACCTTAAAATATGAAAATGTGACATAAAAAACAAATTTGAAGGATCTCAAACTCAAACATATATGATTTCAAACATTAAAATTCAAATCATAAGCAAATTGAAGGAATTAAAGTCTCAAATAATGTAACACAACAAAATAAAGTGGCAAAATTAGTCAAAATTCAAACTGTCATTTAAGTGAAATGTCAAAATCAAAGAACTTAAGGAACTAATCATAATTGAAATCATGAACATCCAAATCTTCATCTTCACTTTCACTTATATCTAAGTTGTAAATCTTTTCTTTCTACGACGAGAACACTTATGCAGAAATTACTGTAGGGGCGCAATAGTACCGCGATTCAGCCGCAATAGCGGCCGCTACATCCACTACACCTCAATTGAAAGTCGTGGCGCGGTCTGTGGCGGCTAGCAGCTGCACCGCAACGCAACTCTGCTATAGCGCGCTGATGTGCCTCTGGCAGATGTAGTTTTCTAAGCTGAAATTGATAAGAATTAAGTCATAAAAGAACAATTTATATACATATTTGCTTACTATATTGACTTTTCTATGTCAATGATACTTCTCACCTTTTTGTTGTGTTTATATAGGTAGAAGAAGTGAAAACTACAAAATTGTAAAAAGCTACTTGATGCAATTCCACACGGGTGATCCTCAGTACAAATTCCAGCAAGTTGGCGCAGACTGGCGCTATATTGGCGCAAACCAGCACCGGATTGGAAAGCACAGTACAATGGACAGAGACTTGGCGCAAGTTGGCGCCACACCGGCGCCAACCCGCGCCGGTTTGCGAGGTTTGAAAGACGTATTTTATAAAAGTCACAAAATTGGCGCAGAGTGGCGCCACAATGGCGCCAACTCGCGCTGTTTTCTGAGTTACTCAGGTCCATGTTTTGCAAGCATCCAGAAACTTGGCGCAAAGTGGCGCCAACTTGTGCCGTTTTGCGAGAAAAAAATATCGTGTTCATTAAGGGCAGATTCGGAAAGACGAGATGGGGATAAAAAAAAAACCTTTGTTGACAGAAAGAGGATACTTTTCGACGGCAGAAAGAAAGAAAAACAAGGATTGCAGAAGGAGGAGAGGAACTGAGGATTGTTCTTAGTCTTCTTCTTATAATTACACTATTTATCTTTATCTTATATAATTTTATGTCAGCCATGACCATGGTTGGCTAGTTTCTTTTTATTGTAGTTAGGGTCACAAACCCTATGTGAACACTTTTTACGCTGGATTGATTATTTTCGCTCGTTTATTTTAATATATTTTATTTTTACCCTGTGCGTATTGATATTATTTCTGTTAGACTTGATCAACCTAATAGGAGATAATAATTTGAGAATTAGGGCTCGCAATAGGAATATTAGGGTTTTTAATTCTGAAATGGGGTAAGATAACAATTTATGCATGCTCTAGGGATAGACTTGTGTGAGTTGCAGTCGTTTGATTTATCATAATTAATGCTTAATTTCATGCAGGGTTGCTAAGGGATTAGGATTCCAATTGAATTAAAGGGTTAAATTGCCAAGGGATTAAGATTTAACTAGTTATTTTAGATGATAATTTGTCTGAGTTATTAAATTGAATGAACGTTGTCAATCAATCCAAAGTTTAAAGTGGGGATCATATGGTGCGTGTACCTTAGCTGCAATGTTTTTTCATATTTCACAAAATCAATTTCTGTTTTATTTCTCATAAACACAAAGTCAAAACTATGTGTGCAGCATGGAACCGATTCAAGGATTTAATGAGGAGGTGCCCTCATTATAACTTGACAGCTGGTAATCAAGTGAGAATTTTCTTCAATGGTTGTAAGCCTGAAGTGCGGATGGTGTTGAGTGGTGCAGCAGGTGGCAGTATTAAATCCTTGAGAGAAAATGAGACTTTTGAGCTGATTGAAAGAATGGCTGCAAATGAGAATGAAGGTTTGTCATCCAAGCCTAAGAGAGGTATCCTTCAGCTAGAAGGTAATGATGTGGTGCTAGCTGAAAACAAATTATTATCTCAGCAAATAGCAAACTTGACTTCAAGGCTTGACAAGATGCAACTTTCTAGTGTTCAGACTAAAGCTGTTACGGTGGTATGTGAATATTGTAAGGACAATCATGAGTCTAATGAATGTCCTTCTTTGCTGACTTATGATCCTCCTCGACGGGTGCATGTGAATGGCATTTGGTATGATCAGAGACCTCGGCCGCAAAATGTTCAACGAGGTCAGAATTTTTCTGCTTGAGGTAGTAATTATCAACGGAGGATTCAAGGCACTGGTCTTGATTTCACATCAAACAACTATCTGCAGCCTCCACCAATCCAAACCAAGGAACCTTCTGATTTGGAGAGGTTAGTTGGACAAATGACTCAACACTCTAGTGCTTTCATGGAGGAAACCAGAGCAAATACGAAGAACACAAATGCTTCTATCAGAAATTTGGAGAATCAAATTGGCCAACTGGCTAAACAATTTGCTGAGAAAACTCCAGGTACCTTCCCTAGCAATACAGTTACTAATCTCAAGGAGGATTGTATAGCTATCACAACTAGAAGTGGTAAAGTGGTAGCAGCTCCAGAAAAGCCAAACACAAATATGGAAGCTGATGAGAAGATTAAGGAGGTTAAGGAGCCAGAAAAAGAAGTGGTAATTCCTTCTGATGTTGAGAAACCTGTTCAGAAAGGTGAAGAAGAAGAGCCACCTATTGTTGCTGAAAAGAAGAAATTTGAGTTGAATCCTGAATATGTGAGAGCCATGGCACCTTATCCAGAAAGATTCAAGAAGATTCTCAGAAGCAGCAATATGCAAGATTTCTTGATATCTTCAAGAAGTTGCATGTAAATATACCTTTTGCTGAAGCTTTGGCTAATATGCCCAATTATGCCAAGTTTATGAAGGACTTGTTATCAAGAAAACACAAGCTACATGAATGTCAGACGGTAACACTCACTGAGGAGTGTAGTGCGATAATACAAAAGAAGTTTCCTCCTAAGCATCATGATCCAAGGAGTTTTAATATTCCTATTTCCATTGGTAACACAAATGTTGGAAAGACTTTGTGTGACCTTGGGGCAAGTATAAATTTGATGTCCTTGTCTGTGTATAAATCTTTGGGGATATCTGAGCTCAAACCTACTATGGTTTCCTTGCAACTTGCTGACAAATCTTTAAGGAAACCTAGTGGTATAATTGAAGATGTCCTTGTGAAAGTGGACAAGTTCATTTTCCCAGCAGATTTTGTGGTATTGGACATGGAAGAGGGAACTGAGATGCCTCTTTTGCTGGGTAGACCTTTCTTGGCCACTGCTCGGGCCATGATTGATGTTCAAAATGGAAAGCTTGAGTTAAGGATGAATGATGAGACAATTACTATCAACGTCTTTGACTCTATGAAACAAACTTCTGACAAAGGTGATTGTTTTAAACTTGATGTTTTAGAGCAAGTGGGGAAAGAAGATGGTGCCCCAAAAATAGAGTTGAAGGAGCTTCCTGAAACTCCGCAATATACCTTCTTGGGTAATAAGGAGGCGATGATTAAAGTATTGAAGGAACGTGGGACTGACATAGGGTGGTCTATTTCTGATTTGAAAGATAAAGATCCCTCTTCCCGTACCCACAAAATTCTTAATAAGGATGATGACAAAAATGTGAGGAAACCTCAAGGGAGGCATCATCCTACAATGAAGAAGGTAATGAGAAAGGAAGTGGTGAAACTCTTTGATACTAGTTGGAAGATGCATGTGGATTACCGGAGGATGAAGGCTGCCAAAAGGAGAATCTGTGAGAAGAGGCATCGAGACTCTGTCTCTCAGAGAAAACAATACTTCAAAGAGTTCTACACATGGATTCACGATTGGAATCAAATCTGGGAATAGTGGTCTCATGCACTGATGCACCCGGAACCACCAGATCCTCCATTTGCTGAGTCATCCCACGCTGCTGAGGGGGATGACATGGAGGATTGATTAAATCTCCTTGTTGTCGGAGATTTATTGTGTATTAGTTTATTTTTCTTTAGTACTTTGCTGTTTTAAGTTGGTATATTTCCCAAACATTCTGATGCTTTATTGTGCGCATTATAGTTTATCCTATATGCCACAGTTTGTTCCATGGTGCAGGTTTATCATCCATCTTTGGTTTGATTATTGCTGGGGATAACAATTCTTTAAATCTGGGAATGGTAGGCTTTAGGAAAGCATTTTGGAACTGCAGTTCTTTTATCAGGGGAGATATTCTAAACTCTTTTAATTTTTCTTAATTATTTTAGTTAGTTATTTTGTGTTGCTCTTTAATATATATATATATATATATATATATATATATATATATATATATATATATTGATCTGTTTCTCAAGCAATTCTCAGGTTTAAATGTGCTTATCTAGTTAATGTGCTTGACTGAATTTCTGAA
This sequence comes from Gastrolobium bilobum, assembly GCF_033153095.1. Lineage (NCBI taxonomy): Eukaryota > Viridiplantae > Streptophyta > Magnoliopsida > Fabales > Fabaceae > Gastrolobium > Gastrolobium bilobum. The sequence goes on along the minus strand of NW_026895814.1, from coordinate 110,736 downwards.
AATATGTTGTACGACATTCTGGCATGACATTGCATAGGTATAATTGGATTACATGATTGCTCGTTTGTCTGAACTGATGTTGTGAAATTCTGATAATGTTTGAGGTCAATTTTCTTGAGTCTATATTGATACCATAGTTGTGAGGTTTGAGCACAAACACTGAATTTTCTTGTTGAGAGACCTCACTGTTGTGACACTCTAGAACTTGATATGTTTCTCTGTTATGCATGCATTGGTTGATATGATAAAGGCATTTTGTTCTTGTTAGCTCATGGCCAAAAATAGCCCACCTGTATGAAATTTTTCCATTGCTAGCCCCTTGAACCTGAACTTAATTTGTTGATAAATGACATGTGGCCTGATTGATGGCTTGGCCTATATCCATGTGACTTACCTTGATTGAGATTGAATTACTGATGTGTTGAAAATAAAACAAAGAAATTGAGGTAAGCTCCACAAAGGTCAAGTAAGTAGGGGATGTAGATGTCATTTGTACCCTTATAAAAGTTGGAAAAAAAAGAAAAAGAATAATTGTGCATAAAAGGTGGCTAAAAGGAATTAATTCTCGAAATTCTGTGGGAATGTTAGTGGAGGAAAACCATTGAGTTGAATGTATTAAAATGAAATAATATCAGTTTTTTAATCTCATTGTTGTTTGAGCTACTATCCATATATTCATACCCTTTAACCTGACCAAGTTACAACCTGTAAAGTCCTTTTGATCAATTGCTGCATGTGTTTGATTCTCCATTTTTAAGAATTTTTTAGAATATGATCAAGCCTATGGTAGTGTTAAACTGTGATTGATTGAGTGATCATGATACCCTTAAACACTGAGTGTGAGTGGACATTATTTATCTGTGTGAGGGATAATCAATGTAGACTTGTATCTTTAAGAAACTGATGGCATTGTTGGGAGTTTATGATATTGGGTCAGTCATGCATGGCATATAGTGTCTGAGAGTGTCTATGAATTGTTATGTTGGATTAATTGAATGTTTCCTGGATTGAGTCTTGTACATTGCTCGGGACAGCAACGTTTAAATCTGGGAATGATTTGATGTGCCTCTGGCAGATGTAGTTTTCTAAGCTGAAATTGATATGGATTAAGTCATAAAAAAGCAATTTATATACATATTTGCTTACTATATTGACTTTTCCATGTCAATGATACTTCTCACCTTTTTGTTGTGTTTATATAGGTAGAAGAAGTGAAAACTACAAAATTGTAAAAAGCTACTTGATGCAACTCCACACGGGTGATCCTCAGTACAAATTCCAGCAAGTTGGCGCAGATCGGCGCCATATTGGCGCAAACCAGCGCCGGATTGGAAAGCACAGTACAATGGGCAGAGACTTGGCGTAAGTTGGCGCCACACCAGCGCCAACCCGCGCCGGTTTGCGAGGTTTGGAAGATGTATTTTATAAAAGTCACAAAATTGGCGCAGAGTGGCGGCACAATGGCGCCAACTCGCGCCGTTTTCTGAGTTACTCAGGTCCGTGTTTTGCAAGCATCCAGAAACTTGGCGGAAAGTGGCGCCTACTTGCGCTGTTTTGCGAGAAAAAAATACCGTGTTCATTAAGGGCAGTTTCAGAACGACGAGATGGGGATATAAAAACAACCTTTGTTGACAGAAATAGGATACTTTTCGACGGCAGAAGTAAAGAAAAACAAGGATTGCAAAAGGAGGAGAGGAACAAATGATTGTTCTTAGTCTTCTTCTTGTAATTACACTCTTTATCTTTATCTTATATAATTTTATGTCAGCCATGACCATGGTTGGCTAGTTTCTTTTTATTGTAGTTAGGGTCACAGACCCTATGTGAACCCTTTTTACGCTGGATTGATTATTTTCGCTCGTTTATTTTAATATATTTTATTTTTACCCTGTGCATATTGATATTATTTCTAGTAGACTTGATCAACCTAATAGGAGATAATAATTTGAGAATTAGGGCTCGCAATAGGAACATTGGGGTTTTTAATTCTGAAAGGGGGTAAGATAACAATTTATGCATACTCTAGGGATAGACTTATCTGAGTTGCATTCGTTTGATTTATCGTAATTAATGCTTAATTTCATGCGGGGTTGCTAAGGGATTATGATTCCAATTGAATTAAAGGGTTAAATTGTCAAGGGATTGGGATTTAACTAATTATTTTAGATGATAATTTGTTTGAGTTATTAAATTGATTGAACGTTGTCAATCAATCCAAAGTTTAAAGTGATGATCATATGGTGCGTGTACCTTAGCTGCAATGCTTTTTCATATTTCACAAAATCAATTTCTGTTTTATTTCTCATAAACACAAAGTCAAAAATAAGTCTTTACTTTTAGTTCTTATTTTTACTCAAATCAACAATATTTGCTACACCTATTCGAACTCTTTCCATCTTAAACGGACAATTATTTGATATTCGATTCTAATCCCTATGGAGACGATACTTTCTTATCACTGTATTACTTGTGCGATCAGTATACTTGCCGGTGAGCATCACGCGCTAAATTGGGGCTATTCACAAGTATGGGTGTAATTTTACTAAACTAACCCTTCAAGTCCCCAAAACTCACCACCAAAACACTCTGCTACGCTATGAGAGCCACCTCCTTCAACCTCGAACCCACAACATTACCGTCCAAATTCTCCATATCTTTCCCAATGCAAACCACACGTAATCCAAACAACTCCATAGGCAAAATCCCAACCTTCCGTTTCTCCATGGCTTCCATGAGCCTCCGCAAAGCATTGCTCGTGCATGAACCGAGAAGCAGGGATTGCCCCCCCTAACTCCGAACACGGATCTCCTTGATTCTCCTGAAGCTGTTGAATCCACCTCTTCTTCCTCCTCTTCCTCTTCCTTCTCGTCGAAGCCGGAGAAGAACAGGAAGCTGAAGCCCAGCGAGGCTGCTCCGGGAAGTTGCAAAGGAACAAGAGGAAAACAGGAAGCACAACTAGGGTTTTACAAGGGTATTTTAGACATGAAAATTTTGTAAAATTTTCTCATCAGATGGGAATCCAATAATACCATCCACTTGGTGGTATTCTTTGTTGGGATTTTGCTTCACAATTTTAAATCCTGGGAATCTGATTTTCTTAGGAAATTTTCATAATCCTTATACTAAACATGGGTAAGAATTCTCAATGTCAGGTTCTCAGAAATCTAAAATTTATCCTTTTACCAAATGTCCCTTAAGTAAAATTCTATTAATAGTTTTGTATCTTATATTATATTTCTCTAATAATTGTCTTATCATCATACTAGAAAGGCAAGCATCTCAAACTCAAACAATCCTGGCAGTTGATTCATATGCTTGATAGATATTAGATGGTTATGTTTGATTAATACCTTACATTATGTTCTTTCTAATCATTAATTGACTACTAATTAACATTTGCTTTTCTTTAATATCTTTGTTTATGTAATAGGTATTTAACTTAGTATATTTTTTTTTTTTGTATACATAACTTAGTATATTTTACTTGCAATTTTCTCTTTAATTACATATGTTCATGCTTTCCGTTTTTGTCATTTACATTCAACAATTGTTTAATCACTACTAATATTTGTATTATCTTCAATTAACTATTCAATTCCATTTTGATTTTTCAACACCTACCGTCGAATTTTCATTTATTTTGAAAATTCTATCTGGTTTCGCTCTTAGGTTGAAGTGTCAACGATGATAATTGCGTGATTACTGGACCGTGTTGAACTTGGGCTGGGTATCCAGAATATTAACATTTTAATCTTGCAACTCACTGAGAATATGATAATCTTAAAAGAGGATATTCTTTTTCTAGAATAATAATTCTAATCAATACCTTTGTTGAAAATAGTTGACCAAATTTTTCGTAAATAGAGCAGACCCAAGAATTTTTATGATTGGAGACGAAAATAAAATATATAAGTGCTATTAAAACTAATAAAAACCTAATTATTATAAATATTTCTTAGAAAAGGGTAATAATCAACACTCAAAATTTATTATTATTACAACAATATCATTTTTGGGGTTATCATATCTCCTGCCATAAGAGATAAAGTTATTTTTTATAATTCTAAAGCAATGTTATTTTAAGATTTGAGAAAAAAAAAATATAGGATATTTTAATAAAATATATGAGAGAAAAAAAAAGTAAAATTACTAATATATCATGTATTATTTTTTTCTAAATCTTAAAATAACATCATTTTGGAGATAATTTTATCTCCTGATATTAGAAAATTAAAATTTACGGAGGAATGATAGCTGTTGCCTATGAGTACATATATACTTGCATGAATTAGGGAATATCATTTTACACGTAGCTTCCTCCAGTACATGTCGATCTCAAAGTTTATTTTCCTATAAATTGATTTAGATAAAATATTTGTTGGAGAGTATTTTTTTTCTCATATACATACATTAATTTTCATATTGCTTTTTTTTATAAGTAAATAGATCTCACACATAATTATTTTTATAGCATGAAAGGACTTATCTTCTATTACATAAGATTAATAAATCCTATTGATTTATATCCAATTTGTTGGTAGAGATATAAATCTACATTAGAGTGTAAAACATACAAAAAATTGATGTGTCATTATTATCTAGAAAAAAGAGAGAGAGAGTAAAGCAAACATAACTGCTCTCTTGTCATTTTACATCCTTTCCACGGCACCAATTCAAATGTTAAGTGATCACTTTCCTAGGTTCAACATCAAACAACTTTCTTTTTCTACGTATTCAAAATAGGAGAGAAAGGCCAGGAGAAATAAAGTAAGGAATATACATTCTTAAAGAAATTCAAAAGTATTTTCTTAAAGAGAATACTTAAAAAGGAGGTGTTAAAAAGCCTAAATTCCTATTCCACCATAGGGTTCATTAATGTCTTGATATATCATATTCATGTACGGTAAATATTATTCCACGCATAGGTATAGGTCCTAGTATATTTCATGTCATTGGTCAATTCCAGTACCATGTAAAGTCTAAAGTTATAGTCCTATAATAGTTATAGGTAATTAGAATTAGGATTACGCGTGAGTTTATGTGATTAAGAATGAAATTTTTTTGAAGGCAATGATGGAACCTAATCAAGTCTCTTAACTTATTTTATTTTTTTTGGAATCAAGTCTCTTAACTTATTATAAATATGTAAAACATATGTATAAAATATACTTAAGTAATTATCATCATGATTTCTATGTCAAATTTTCTATGGAGACAATATCCATCAATTATCATCATAATTATTATCATCAATGTGTTGGGCTTCCTCCTTCAATGCTAAGTTCAAGCCCATTTGAAGGGTTTCCTAAAAACCCTAACCCTAATTTCCACCTCCTCTATATATACTCATTGTTGTGGGTGGAGGCAAGGTTAGATTTGAAAGGTCAGATTTGAGAGAACAAATTTGAGAGAATTATTTGATTGTTTGAGTAAAGCTTTATGCTTTGCATTTGAGAGATCTCTAGAGAGAGTTTGAGTGAAACATCTCTAGGGTAGTTTGATTATCACCATTGTTGGAGAGGTTGAGTTAACCACCACATTGGTGTATTTGATTATTTGTAACCATTATTTTCATAGTGGATTTTTGATCTGGACTAGGTCCCGTGGGTTTTTACTTCTTCATTCAAGAAGGTTTTCCCACGTTAAATCTGGTTGTATTCTTCTTCTCTATCCTATTTTTCGTTTTGGATTTTCCGCTGCGCTGCCTGACCTGGTGAAGTTCAGGCTGAGGTATTGCCGAGATCCGTGATCAGGATCTTGTTGATTGACTTCCGCACAAAGGCTGCTTAGCCGAGCTTGAGGGAACCGAGTTTTCCCAACAGTGGTATCAGAGCCCGAGTTCGACGGGTTCTGAGGGAGACGAGATGGAGACCAGTGGCATAACTCATGATGGAGATATGTTTAAGTTGACCGCAGACAACTTCACATATTGGAGACCGATGATGGAAGATCATCTCAACTGCAAAGATCTGCATGAGCCCATTATCCTTGATGAGAGACCGGCAGGCAAAACAGATAAGGAGTGGGAGATCCTGAGTCGGAAGGCGGTAGCCATGATCAGGAAATATATTGATAAAAGCCTCTTTGAGCACGTGTCCGAATTCACGAACGCGTATGAGTTGTGGACGAAATTAGAGTCCATGATTCAGAAGAAGACTCCCAGGAACAAAGCACACCTGGTTCGCCGACTTGTTAAGCTTGAATACAAGGACGGTATGAGCATGATTGAACACCTGAACACATACAAAGGTATTGTGAATCAGCTGTCAAAGGCTGATATGAAAATTGATGAAGAACTGCAGGCATTGCTGCTGTTGAGCTCGCTGCCAGAAAGCTGGGATACTCTGGTGGTGACCCTGAATAACTCGACTCCAGATGGAAAATTGAAGATGGATGTCGTGACAGACAGCCTTCTGGGCGAAGAATCCAGGAGAAGAGAACGAGGTACTTCGAGTACGTCTGAGGCCAACGTTGCTGAGAACAAAGGAAAATCCGACTCCCGCGGTAGAAGCAAAAGCCGAGGTAGAGGTCGTGACAGACGAGACAAGTCCAGAGGTCGGTCAAAGCCGAAATATGAGTTGAAGTGCTTTTACTGTGGAAAGACAGGCCATAAGAAGCCAGACTGCTGGACCCTACAGAATGATGAGAAGAACGGCTCTGTGAAGCCGGATCAGATTGTTCCCAAGAAGAGGGAAGACAAGAGCACCACTGCGGTGGCTGCAAACCCTGATGCCGATATATTCCTCCTTGGTGAGGATAATTATTTGAATGTTGCATATGATGACTGCACCTGGATTGTTGACTCTGGTGCCTCCTTCCACGTTACTCCACACAAAGGTTTTTTCTCCTCTTATCGAGGTGGTGATTTTGGAGTCGTGAAGATGGGAAATCAAGTGACCAGCAAGATTGTTGGTGTCGGTGATGTAACTCTGACCACAGATGTCGGATGTCGACTTGTGTTGAAAGATGTAAGGCATGTACCCGACATGCGTTTGAACCTAATCTCGGTAGGCAAACTTGATGATGTTGGGTTAGTGAACTACTTTGGTAGTGTTAGATGGAAGCTGGCCAAGGGAAACTTGGTCGTGGCCCGAGGTAAGAAAGAAGGCTCCTTGTACGTGATGCAAGGAAAGATCAATGGCGGAGAAGCCAATTCTGTTCGAGATGAATCTAGCTTGGAGCTATGGCACAAGCGTCTCGGCCACATGAGCGAGAAAGGGCTACAGATCCTGAACAAGAAAGGATTATTGACCGGGTTGAAAGGCCAAGCGTTGGAGAGTTGCACGCACTGCCTAGCTGGAAAGCAGCACCGGGTTTCTTTTGTGAGACCGGATCAACCTAGACGACGCAGGTATATTCTTGACCTCGTCCATACTGATGTCTGCTCCATGTCGAAAAGATCCCTTGGAGGAGCTCAGTACTTTGTTTCATTTATTGATGACCACTCCTGCAAAGTGTGGGTATATTTGTTGCAGTCTAAAGACCAGGTATTCCAATCCTTTAAAGAATTCCATGCTTTGGTTGAAAGGGAGACTGGAAAGAAATTGAAGGTGGTCCGATCTGATAATGGTGGTGAGTATTGCGGCCCTTTTGATGCATATTGCAGAGCGGCCGGGATTCGACTTGAGAAGACGCCCCCCAAGACACCTCAGCTGAATGGACTGGCTGAGCGGATGAACAGAACTATTGAAGAAAAGGTCCGAAGCATGTTATCCAATGCCGGATTGCCGAAATCATTCTGGGGAGAAGCCGTCAAAACTGCTGTTGACTTGATCAACCTCTCACCATCACGGCCACTTGAAGGAGAAATTCCAGAAGAAGTCTGGACAGGTCGGAAAGCGGCCTACAATCAACTGAAAGTGTTTGGATGCCGAGCTTTCGTGCATATCCCTAAAGATGAAAGGGCCAAACTTGATGCAAAGACTAAAGAATGCATTTATCTTGGTTCGCCGAGATGTGAGTTCGGGTTCCGACTTTGGGATCCAATCAATAAGAAGATCTTGAGAAGCCGAGATGTGATCTTTCATGAGCATGAGAACATTCATGACATCTCGAAGCCCAAAGCTCGGGTGACTGTGAGACGTGAAGAACCCATCCCTCCTGTCCAAGCTGAAGCAGGGGGAGAAAATCAAGAGAATGAAGAAATTGATGACCAGCAACAAGCTGAAGATGACCAAGACACTGAGGTCCGAGTTGAAGATGAGATCCGGGATGAAATTGATGAACCGGGTTCTCAATCTGAAGAACAGCCGAGATATCCAACTCGAGAAAGAAGACCCTCTACAAGGTACCCATCTAATGAATACACCGTTGTTGCTGAAGACGGTGAACCTCAGAGTTATGATGAGGCTGTGACGAGCTCAGAGAAAGAAGAATGGAAAAAGGCAATGCAGGACGAGATGAAGTCTCTGCACGAGAATCAGACTTATGAGCTGACCGAGTTGCCAAAAGGAAGAAGAGTTTTGAAAAATAAATGGGTTTACAAGATTAAGAATGAAGAGAACGGGCAAAAGCCGAGATATAAAGCCCGGATTGTAGTGAAAGGCTGCAATCAGAAGAAAGGAGTTGATTTTGAGGAGATTTTTTCTCCTGTGGTGAAAATGACCTCGGTCCGAACCGCGTTAGCCATGGCGGCTTCAATAGACCTCGAGGTAGAACAAATGGACGTGAAGACGGCATTTCTTCACGGTGACTTAGAAGAAGAAATATATATGGAGCAACCTGAAGGATTCCAAGCTCCAGACCAAGAAGACTTGGTATGTCGGTTGAAGAAGAGCCTCTATGGCTTGAAGCAAGCACCTCGACAGTGGTACAAGAAATTTGAATCATTTGTGACTGATCATAAGTTTGAGAAGACTGAAGCCGACCACTGTGTATTTATGAAGAGGTATGAGGCCGGAGATTTTCTGATTTTGTTGTTATATGTTGACGACATGCTTATTGTAGGGAAAGATAAATCGAGGATAGCCGCCCTGAAAAAGGCATTAAGCTCGTCCTTCGCAATGAAGGACCTCGGCCCTGCAAAGCAGATTCTCGGAATAAAGATTATCCGAGATAGACAGAAGAAGCTACTGTGGCTGAGTCAAGAGAAATATATTGAGAAGATTCTGAAGAGATTCAGCATGGACAAAGCCAAAACAGTGAGCACCCCCCTAGCCGGACACATAAAGTTGAACCAAAAGCAATGTCCGAGATCTGATGATGACAAAGATGAGATGATGAAGGTCCCTTACCAATCCGCCGTCGGAAGCTTGATGTATGCAATGGTTTGCACTAGACCCGACTTGGCGTATGCTGTTGGAATGGTAAGCCGGTATTTGTCAAACCCCGGCAAAGAGCACTGGGAAGTAGTGAAGTGGATCTTCAAGTACCTTCGAGGTACGACCGACTTATGTCTCCGATTTGGAGAAGGCAAAGCCGAGTTGCAAGGCTACTCGGATTCTGATTTAGGGGGAGACGCCGACTCGAGGAAGTCGACTACAGGATATTTGATGAGATTTGCCGGAGGAGCTGTCTCTTGGCAATCAAGACTTCAGAAATGTGTTGCACTATCTACAACTGAGGCTGAGTACATTGCCGCTACTGAGGCAAGCAAAGAGATGCTGTGGATGAAGAAGTTCCTCATGGAACTCGGCCATGATCAAGACAAGTACGAGCTGGGTTGTGACAATCAAAGCGCAATCCATCTTGCGAAGAATTCAACCTATCACTCCCGCACTAAGCATATTGATGTGAGGTATCACTGGATCCGGGATGTGGTGGAAGGTGGTGAGCTCGAACTCGTCAAGGTGCACACTGACCAAAATTGGTCCGAAATGATGACAAAGCCGGTTCCAGCAAGAAAATTTGAAGACTGCTGTGAAGGAGCCGGATTGATGCTGAGGCCGACGCATTGAAGTCGGAGGGGGAGATTTGTTGGGCTTCCTCCTTCAATGCTAAGTCCAAGCCCATTTGAAGGGTTTCCTAAAAACCCTAACCCTAATTTCCACCTCCTCTATATATACTCATTGTTGTGGGTGGAGACAAGGTTAGATTTGAAAGGTCAGATTTGAGAGAACAAATTTGAGAGAATTATTTGATTGTTTGAGCAAAGCTTTATGCTTTGCATTTGAGAGATCTCTAGAGAGAGTTTGAGTGAAACATCTCTAGGGTAGTTTGATTATCACCATTGTTGGAGAGGTTGAGTTAACCACCACATTGGTGTATTTGATTATTTGTAACCATTATTTTCATAGTGGATTTTTGATCTGGACTAGGTCCCGTGGGTTTTTACTTCTTCATTCAAGAAGGTTTTCCCATGTTAAATCTGGTTGTGTTCTTCTTCTCTCTCCAATTTTTCGTTTTTGATTTTCCGCTGCGCTGCCTGACCTGGTGAAGTTCAGGCTGAGGTATTGCCGAGATCCGAGATCAGGATCTTGTTGATTGACTTCCGCACAAAGGCTGCTTAGCCGAGCTTGAGGGAACCGAGTTTTCCCAACACAATGTAACTTAGAGCGTGTAAAATGATAGTGAGCCTTGTTTGTAAACATGGCATAAACCAAAGCATATTGAAAGGGGCGAGAGGTCTAGGGTACACATTAATACAAACATTGTATACTAAATAATATTTCATCAGTATAACCCGGGGCCAATTATAATACTAATAAGTGGGGAAATAATTTTCTTATATGACATAGAATTATTAAAAGATCTCAATGATTTAAGTATAAATCTACGATTAAAATTATTAGTATTTGAATGATTAAAATTTTCTCAAATAAGGATTATTGCATTTCCCTTGGGTCAGGACAAAGAACATAAAGAGCTTTAGTTGGAAGAATATTCGTATGAATTACCTGACAGGAACATAATTTCTTTAACTTCTGGTTACATAAAATCCTTGAAATGATTCACCCCATAGTACATCAAAGACTAAAATTTGAAGCACCCAAAATATAACTAAAAGGTAAAGTGACAGAATAAACAACAACAACCTTCCCATAATAATCATATGACTATAATAATATTCTTCTTGGTCCAGAAATATATTGCTTTTCAATTAGTATCTTTCTCTATTTCACTTATATGTACATTAGCTTCTCAAATTTCCATGTCTCAGGCAATGCAAGTTGGTAGCAAACAGCTTGGAAAGAAACATAACCCCTTCTTCTGCATTGAGTAAAATAACCAAAAAAGAAAAGAAAAGAAAACTCAAATTAGAAAACGAATTTTATCAAAACCTTTATCTAAAGATGCAAATAGAGTTTTCCAAAAAAATAAAATAAAAAGATGCAAATAGAAAATAAATGTGGGGGCTCTACCTTCCTAGTTCTGGCATAAAGAAGTTCAGGTGAGATCTTGTACAAGTCCTCATCCACAGGTTTTGGTGTTGGTCTTGGCACTGAAATTGGGCTTAGTGGCTCCTTTGTGACCCAATTATGCTTTTTTGCTTCTTTTTCATGCTGGCCATGCACCTTTTCCTACAATGTCAATAACCAATTAAGAATTCTATCAGTGCTTTATAAAAAGTGACCTTTGAAGTTATATGTCTAAGTGGAAGAGTATATGCATTATAATGGGATTTCAATTTTTCGATTACTTTAATACTTTGGTATGATACCTAAAGATCCCATTGTCTGTGTTTTTAGTGACCAAATGACATATGCACAATAAAGTCAAAAGTTGCCCCATTGCACAAAGTGCTTAACAATGGCAGTTTATTATTAAAAAATAATTAATTTAAATCATTATTATGAGCTAAACATCATCACAAACAAATGCTTGTGGGGTGAATCATGCATGTCATTTAATACAAGCCCCACTATAAAGTATGACCGACCATAGAGAAAGCAGTGATAAAGGCAAAGTTGCTTTATTTTTTCAACACTCACGGTCTAATAATAACCCTTTAACTAGGACTATGATGCATGGAACTTCATTTTCTCTCCATTTTATTTTCAAGTTCTTTTGAGGCTCTACTTGGTTTGACAAAATTAAAATGGAAAACAGAACACCCTTTATCTTGAATTGAACTCCAAGCACATGCAAAACAAGAAGATAGTAAAACAAGACTCATCAAAACTGAACAAAACTAAAGAACCTCCTCTTCTAGTCCGAGTATATTCTTTTCTCTTTTAGCTAATAAAAAAGCAAACTAAGCATAAACAATGCCAAATGCACAATAGTTGAGCTATAAATTGAATTTGAAAAGAGAAATTGCTTCTTCTCCCAATTATGATTATCAAAATAAACAATGATCAAGAACTACTAAACACCCTTTTACATGGTATTAATTAACTTTAAAATACAATTAAAACAAAAAATTACAAAAATGCCACTGAAATAAATAAATAAAAATATGCTTAAAAATACATCTAAACATGAACATGGTTCATTCCCAGTTCCAAAAACTAAGTATCAGTATCCCAAGTATTCAAATTCAACTCTATATGCATCACTAAACAGACAAGACTAAGAGTTTTTGTTGCATACATACCCTTCTACGAGGAACAACAATCATGGCAGGAGTAACAACATCATTCTCATACAAGTCACCAGTAACATAAAGATCTCGTTCTTCACTTTCAGAGTAACTGTAACGTAGCAAACCAGCTTGTCTTGCAGATTCAAAGCACTGTGTGAATGGAAGATCATCATTCCAATTCCAGCTCCCAAATGCTGGCACATGGTTCCTCTTATAGTAGCATTCCTATATGATCACACCCCAAGAATCAAAACACTATACCATTTAGTTTTCACATATATATATAAACCAAGCATAGCAAGAAGATGAAATTTAATAACAATACAAAAAGACTCACTTCCATTGCAGCTAAAGAAGTGTTTTAAGTGATATAGAATGTGGGTGAGGATTGACCAAGAGTTGCAAAGAATGGTTTGAAAAAATGGGCTTCCTTTGTTGTTTCTTTTGTTTGCTGTGACTCTTAAGAGTTGGTGAGTGAGTGCAACCAATTTAAAAAGAGAAGAGTGTGACCGTGTGTGAGGTAGAAAGAAAGAAAGTAGGAGAGAGTAAAGTAGGGGTGATAGAGCATGGAGATCTAAAGCAAAATAACCTCTGTTGGTAAAAAGAAAGTAACCCAGATCACGAAGTTTCACTGTGCTAGGCAGAGGGACAAAGAGGTAAGGTATGAGAAATATGAGTAGGGCAAAAAGACAGAGACTCAGGGCATTTGGTATTAAGAAAGAGAAAAAAAAAATTATCTGCAAATCACAATTTTTAAAAATATTAAATTAATTTTTTGATATTATGTTTGGTTGTATTAAAAAAAAATTTGTCATAGAAATCTTAAAATATCATCTCTGGGATAGTATTTTTAAAAAAAATTACAAAGAAAATAAAATCTCGGGAAATTCTGATTCATGAAAAAATTTTAAAAATCTCATACTAAATATGAATAAATAAAATTATCACCTTCAGTTTTGCAGGAATTCCAAAATAAATCTGGTACCAAACGGCCTATTAGAGGCATATAAAATCATATTGCATTAAAAATAAAAAATAGAGTAAATATTTTTTTTGTCCTTAACAAATTTTATGATACCCGCTTTAGTCCTTAGCAAATAAAAAAGCTCTTCGTGGTCCTTAAAAAATTCAAAATAGACTCATTTAGTTGAAATCGTGATCCCTCACAAATTCAAAAAAACTTACATTAGTCCTTCAAAAGGACTAAAATGGGTCCACTTTAAATTTATCAAGGACTGTGAATAGCCTTTTTATTTGCTATGGACGTATCGTAAAATTTGCTGATGACCGAAAATGATATTTATTCTAAAAAGTAAAGGAATAAATTAATTTATTCTCGTATTAAAATTAATGTTATTAAATTCGAACTTGTAATTGGAGGTATCGGATTATTGAATCTTAATGAGTAACATGTCACTATCTTTTTCTTAGTATATTGATTGGTTCTGGATTGAGTTATATGCATAGCCATTTAATTGTCTGAATTGGTCCAATCGGCCAAGTCGGTTTAATTTTTCTAACATCAATAAGTGTGACGATTTTTTAATTTTGACCACAAAAGTCATCTCCAAATTCAAAATCATGCTCTTTTGACAGTTTGTTTATCCGGGAATCACAAAAAATTTATTTGTATTTAATTGTTCGTGTAAATTTTTATCTCTATTAAATTATAATTATTAAATGCAAATAAAATAAATCGTATATAATGAAGGTAAGAGTTTTTATGCTTGCATTGGATCCGTCTGATAAATGTGATTAACTAAGTTAAACATGTTTAATGATAATAAAATTAAGATTGAAAATGTATTCCCTTTTATCAAGGAGGGGTTCGTTCTAGCTTTGCTTCAGCCTAGTTTGTCGCTGAGCAAGTGTGTTTTCCAATGCATGAGAAAAGAGCCAAAGGTGGTTGCTTCTTTCTTGGGGTACTCCAATTTCAATGCTCCTTTACCCTATTGCTCGTGATGGGTTTAGCTTTTTTTACCCCACACGCGTACCCAGAGAAAATCCTTGTGCTTTGTGCAATTGCATGTGACCATGTCTGTGTTTGTTGACATCGATCTGACACTGTGTCAGTGACCTAAACAAAATTGTCCAACAAACAAATTACACTTATGTTTTTTTTTTGGGGGGGGTTTTTACACTTATGTTTTTTAATAGTTATAATACTAAGAGTGAGTTGTTAAATATTATTAGGCTTTAATAGCTAATAGTTCTATTGTTGTTGCATATTAGAAAATTTGCAGCAACACTTACTTTCATCAGGATCTGATTCTGGATCTTGAAATTTTTTTTCTTTTTTTTAATTTCAGAATTCAACTCCGTATCTTATGTAAATATATTTGCTGCAAGTTTTCTTATCAGCAGTTACAACAGAAATGAAAAATCCATATTATTAACTAAGAAATATTTATCATAAAAAATAGTAACTTAACAAATATTTAAAATCTCTCCTGCAATACTTTAATGGGTACGACTCCCAATAATGAATTTAAAACTATGCAGGTCAGTTATGAGGTCAACAATGCACAGTATAAGGTATCAGAATTTGCAGATTTTTACTGTTTTAAACTAACAGTGAAAAGTGAAAACTACTGGCCATGTTTTGAAACTAAAAACGTGTATTATAATAATAAGAAAGGAATGAGGGTGCATGTAGGCTTGTAGCTTACTCACTCAAAAGGACAAAACATAAAGAAATAACTAACAACTTTAGTAGTAACTGACAAACCTAGCCAACCTACGTGAGGTTAAGGGTAACCTTAGCTATTAAACAAAATGTTGCTTAGTTGACCTGCAGATAAGGTTAGGTTAAGAATTTGTTTGCTCTAGAGGGGAGTTGATGACTAATCAACTAGCTATTTTACCGGTTTGGAATTTATCAACTAGCTCTTTTGATCAGTTTGGAATTTTTCTACAGTGACAGGACAAAAAAATTACCAGATTGCTACGCTAACAGTAAATTTTGTCAAAATGCCATACGGCATAATTCGCTACACAGTATAACGAATTATGCATGCAAGTAATTCGCTACACAGTGTAGTGAAATATGCCACGTCAGAACCAAAAATGCCACATATCAAATTTTGAGAAATTCGCTACCCTATGTAGCGAATTTCTCAAAATTTGATATGTGGCATTTTTGGTTCTGTGCATTCTGACGTGGCATATTTCGCTACACTGTGTAGCGAATTATGTCGCGTGGCATTTTGGAAAAATTTACTGTTGGCGTGGCAGTCTGGTAATTTTTTTGTCCAAGCGTGACACTTTGATCATTGTCCCTTTAAATGTACAAATATTGGTATTTGAATAAGAGATATTACTATTTGAGGTCTTTTAAGTGTCATGTGAGGACGCAGCGTATCTAAATGACGCCTACAGATTCCTGTGACACTCATGTAATTTTTTTTCCTCTCCTAACCCAGTGCTGCCCTTTATCCCCCCACGACACTCAATAAATAATTTTTTTTAATTTCAATAAGTGCCGCCCTACCCACCATACGACACTAATCTAATTTTTTTCCCTCTCATAACCCCCGCATATATCCCCCCACGACACTCGATAAATATTTTTTTTATTTAGATAAGTGCTGCCCCGCCCCCCATATGGCACTAATATAATTTCTTTTTTGAAAATATTCCAATCAGTTCATTGCTTCGCAAATAATCCGATTCGGGGCGGGTCCATGATTAAGACTTTAAACCCCTCCCAAAGGTGGTACTGGGGAGAATATAATTTTTTTAAACCCTCAATTTGTGAATCATCGTTTTGAACTTCTGCAAATAATAAAACAAATTTTTTATAAATGAGAATGAAAAAGGTATATCTCGTCGAGCTGGAGACAGAATGGGTCAGAGGCACGACCAAATCGGAGGACACCGTTCCGCCACCGTTCATCGGAGTCACCTTCGCTGTCAACCACCAGACCTTCTATCATGTTGGGTTGTTGGTTCCCTTCAATCCCCGTTTCGTTTCTCTGATTCTGATTCTTCTTTGAATCTATTTTTCTCTCTCTTTAGTCTTTACCAAACCCAACCCTCTTTCTCACTTTGCCTCTATTGATTTTTCTATTTGCTGGATGAGCTATTCCTAGGCTAATGTTAATTGACGGATCCACCTGAACCATGCCTGATAAAAAAAATGGTGGAATATAACCGTTAAGTACAAGTACATTATACCATCTTCATTTTTCTAAGATAAACACATATTTTTCGTAGTCATACCTAGAATACATGAACAAATGAAAGTCAGAATCGAGTTGTCTGTGATATTGCAAAAGATAAGGGTTCACACAAGTGTGTTTGCCTCCCCATCTAGTAACAATCCACCGATCTCGCCATCTCGGTAACATGGTTCGCACCCTCCAAGGATATCCTTAAGCATGATTATCACATTTCACGAGAAGCTTATTTTTTTTTTGCTTTCCTCCACTACAGCAGTGTGATAATTCTTCATACAATAACATTTGATTGACTTCTGTACCGATTCCTTTCTTTCAAATTCTTGATTAATATATAATTCATCCCTCATTTGCCAAGAACCATTATTCCCCCATCAACAACAG
This sequence comes from Gastrolobium bilobum, assembly GCF_033153095.1. NCBI lineage: Eukaryota > Viridiplantae > Streptophyta > Magnoliopsida > Fabales > Fabaceae > Gastrolobium > Gastrolobium bilobum. The sequence goes on along the minus strand of NW_026895814.1, from coordinate 93,711 downwards.
TTCTTGATCTGGGTGTTCCCAATTAATATAAGTATAGTGCGTAGGGGTGTAAATGGGCTGGGCTGGGCTGGGCTTTGGCCTTCCTGGCCCAAGCCTACGTCAAAAAAAATTCAGCCTATCTGGCCTACTGGCCTATTAAAGGCTTCATTTGTAGGCCAAGCCCGACCTATTTTTAAAAATAAGAAAGCCTGACATGGCCTACAGGCCTTGTAGGCCTACCACTGTAGATACTAAGCAAAGAAAATAATTGTATAGAGCAAAAAAATTTCATTCATGCATGCACTAGTACTTCTCATAAGAAAAAAATAACAAACAAGAAAGAGTCAACATAATACCCCAGCTCTAGAATGTATATCATAGAGGAATAGAGTCAAAGAAATGAGGAAAATAAGAAAAATACAATTATTAGGTGCTAAAATAAAGTCTACAAGAGAAATTACATAGGTACTGGTATTGGTACTTTTCCATGCCACATAAAATAAATATTATTTTATTATTTTATTTTTAATAAATTAAATAGGCCAGCCTACAAGGCTTCGGGCTAGGCTTGACAAAATTGGCCTACGGACTATTTGTTAAAAAGATTTCCTTAAAAGCCTAAGCCTACTCTACTTTTCTGAAAGGCAGAGCCAAGCAAGGCTTTATGTAGGCCGAGCTGTAAGCTGGGCCGGGCCAGCCTGACCCATTTACACCCCTAATAGTACGGACTCGCATTTCAGAATGAAGTATTAGTTTGACCCACACATACTAACACTCTATCACATTCAAGTAACACATGAATATAACATGTAAAATACAATAGTTAGAGGGTTAATTAACTAACCAGTCGGGGCGATATTTTCGACATTATTGGTGTCCACATCACAATCAGAGTCACTACCCTCAAGAGGAACTTCTTTATTTACATCTTCATCAGAGTCACTACTCTCAGGAGGAACTTCTTCATTTACCAAAAAAAAAAAAACTAGTGTATTCTAAATATTATGTCAAATATCTAAAATAAGTAAAAAAATAAATGATTTTAATTAATAAAGTGAAAATGATGTTAACTTACACCTTACAGCCTTTTTGCTTTGGAAGAGCTTCAGTGCACTTTGCTGCAACCAATGTATGCTCTGCAAACGGAAAAAAAACCAAACGAGCTGCAAATGGAAAAAAAGGGAGATAGAAGAATGTTCCCAGATATGGAATTTTGCCATAACAATGAAAGCAAGAACGCGAAAGTAAAAAATAGGATAATGTGGGGCTCGAACGGCTGGAATGTGCCACTTGGCATGCCGTCAGAGTTCCCCAGGGGGTGACAGTCAAAAAGTAAAAATAAAAAAAATACAATATGAGTGTCGTTGGGGGGATGGACGACACTTGTAATAAATAAAAAAAAAAGAATTAGTGCCGATGGGGGTTGAGGGCGGCACTTATTTAAATAAAAAATATTATTTATTGAGTGTCGACGGGGTGGGGGAGACACTGTGTCCGAAAAAAAAAACATCACATGAGTGTCGCGGGGGTATGGGGGCGTCATTTAGAGTCGTTGGGTCTCCCCGCGGCACTCAAAGACCCCAAACGATAACATTTCCAATCAGACACCAAATTCATAAATTTAAACAGGAAAAACTCCAAACTGGTCAAAGAACCCTAATTTTTTTTTTTTTAACTATTGCACGAGCGTATTTTTTTCGGTCTTAAGGGAATAGGTTATTATTTATTAAAATTAGAAAAAAAATGAAATTTAGGTGATATTAATCGTTAAGTAATATATATAACAAATATAATTAAATGGAGTTTTTTTATTAATTTTAAAAAATAATGCGATGAATTTTTAATATTTGAGAGTAATAAAAATATTTTTCCTATTATACATTAAAAAAAAGGTAAAGAAAGTGACAACTATATTAACTAGAGCATGTTTGAATCTGTCCACCTCATATTTTAATTGAAGTATTAATAAACATTTAGCACATGTTTGGTTAAATGAATTTATTATTTTAAAAGAAAATTCTTTTGAAGAACTGTAGAAAAAATTTCAAAATAAATTAATCCAAACAAATTAGATTAATATGAAATTATAATTTGAGCAAAATTTAACAAAAATTTACTTTTAAATTTTGAGATATTGATAAATTAACATAATTTTTTTAGATTAACATATTCAAACATAATTTTTTTCTGCAGTATACTTACTTATGATAGATAATGCAATGAGCTAAATAAAAAATTAAACTTGGAAGCTAATTTACAAAATATGGGATAAAATCTAATACAATATTAGCTTAACTAGCTAGATGAGGCGGGCGATGTTACAATTTACATCCTTAGGCGGAAGCCTTTACGGTGGACCATTGCTAAAAAGACCTCAATGGGGGTCCTTTCGTCTAACTCGCCAAGGGACCTTTGCCATACATAGCCCGTTTTGTAACTCATATTTTAGTCCTTTACCTTCTTTTTTTACATAACTTAGACCCCATTGGTTTTGTCTTTCAGAAAAAAAAAATTTATCTCTTTTTTATTTTAAAAATACTTTTTACAAAAATTAAAATTATTTATTATTTTATAAAAATATTTAATTTTTTTAAAAAAAATATTTGACTTTTGACTTTTACTTTTTTTAGAAGTTAAAATTTTTAGCTTTTAAAAAAAATAGATTTTTAACTTTTTTTATAACTTCTGCTTTTTTTAAAAGCAGACATCCAAACAAGCTTAAAATGATAAGTTTTTTTTTCTTAAAAAAAACAGCTTTTAAAGGGGGGAAAATCCATCTAAGCCCTTAATCTTTAAACTAATTTTGTGTCATTTATGTTTTCACTCTGAGCTTGTATTATTTGCATTTTAATTTATCTTCTGTTTTAAATCTCCTGAAGATTGTCAAACTACAGTCACCTACGTCACCACCACTTATATATATACATAAAGAGAGAAGTGTTTGTCATTTTAAATGACATAAAGTTATGTCATTTTAAGAAAGACATACACACACAAAAAAAAATTATTTAAATTTTAAATTAAAAAACCATCATTTTCTCTCTCCCATAATTTCTATTTTTCTGTGTCTATCTCTTCCTTAAAATGACATAACTTATGTCATTTAAAATGACAAACACTAAACCCATAAATAAACAATTAAAGTAACTCATAGGAAACCCCTATGCCCATACACCAGTATGACGGGTGATTTTGTAACAGATTAGGAAGTGGATATTCTATGTATTATATAATAAAAAAAAATGTGTATCATTCTAAAAGACATAAAACTGTGTTATTTTAAGTGAGAAAAAAAAGATAAATCATAAAAAAAATAATGAATAAAAAAAGTTTTAAAAATATGAGTCTCACTTTTTTGTGAGACCGAAAAAGATATAAGGGTATATAATATGATGAGGATCTTTATATTATTCATGTACAAATCAAAATTGATTATTTTGTCATTTTCTACCCCAATTTTTTTTTCTCTGATCTCTCGTCATCATTGACGTGCCTATAAATGGTTAGAATGATTTCACGTGATATGATGTTAAATAACACGTCATGATCCACTCTCAATAATCGATGCCTTTGAATGCCAAATCATGAATTGCAGAGACATTTTTAGGAAAAAGGTATAAAAAAACACCCAAGAAAACAAAACACTAATATCGAATATTGGTACAAAATAAACATAACCACAAGCCTTGGATACCCATACTCGAAAATTGCAGTACTAAATGCATGATAGCTTATGCATCACAGATAATCGAGTTGAAACACGTCACAAACCATTCTGTTCATTTTTAACCCCAAGAATCCATTGTGCAAGATGTGCCAGATATGGCTCTGCCTGGGAACTACTACTTAAGATTGATCCAAGATTCTGAAGCTCAGCATTAAATTCCTTCTCAAATTTGCTGCAATTATTTATTTTGGTCAGAATGTTTACATGACATTGGTCATCATTAGTATAAAATAAATAATACGGATGGAAACTGTATTGCTTTTGGACTTACAGAACAGAATCAGTGACTGCCCCACTTCTGGTGGTTGACTTCAGGACCTGACCTGATTTCCGTTGCTTGGCTTTATTCAAATCATCGATAGGTTCCTCTGGACTACATAATACGATAGAAGATGATATAAGCCACTGAGTTGCTGCTGCATATTGTAGGCACATGGTTTTGAGTCTCTCCACCTTCTGCAATAGAGAACTCAAAATAAAAATCAATCATCTTTGCCAATTAGTACATCAACTTTTCTACTCATTTTGACCATAAAATGAAGAGTCCCGTCATTTAAAAGAAATAATCAAGAAAATATGTTTCTGATTGAAATTATCAAAGATAAGTCCATTAGTCCAGTTAAATAAGTAAAAATAGTAAATTTATTTTATTGGTATGCATTATACGCTTGTCACCAGGTGTCTAGCAAGGACTGACATGGGTAGCCAAATAACAATTCAAAATGACGATCAAATAAAGTATCTGGGACAACAATAGGGTGCAATGCAACAAAAAAGGTCATGTTGAATACACATCCAATCATTTGCCGTCTCATTACCACACATGCTTGGAAGTGGATCAAATCTAAATATAGCTAGCATACATATAGCTCTAGATATAGCTTGTAAGATAGTAAGGACAAACCTCTTTTATTTAGTTTTTACTATGAATTAAAACTATGGGGCAAGTTATATTTACAAATTTTTTTGTTTACAAACTATTACAAATTACACTATATTCTTCCGGGAGAATACAAATTTTTACAAACTACACTATGTTCTCCCGGGAGAATACAGTGTAAATTGTAAAAAAATTCAAAAAAGTTTGTAAACGGATCCTGTCCTTAAAACTATTATTGCTTTCTCATAATCTTGGTTCTTGTGTAACTTGTGTTTAATTCATGAATCATGAGAATTCCGATCAAGACAATGAGCACAAAAAATTGTGGAGTCACTTATTGACTGGTTACATGGTTGAACCAGATGACAACATATTTTGCTTAAGCAATCATCCAACGTTTGTTTCTCCAATCTATGTTCCAACCAAGCATATAGTTTAATTTAAAAATACATGTTTATCGTATTACCTATTTCAAGATTGAAAAACAAATGTTGCATAATAGAGGGAGTTCAGGTTCATTTTGAATGTTTGAACATCCCCCTCTTTCCTTAAATTATGGCTTTTAGCCATCAAAATATGCTGGGTTATGCTGTTCTGTTTGCATGTTGTTGAACTGAACTCTAGTTGATCTAGCCCAAATTAAAAGGTCCATAATACTCAATTTTCCAGGTCATCTGGTTTTGACTAATCCTTGACTAGCCAAACCTGTTCTACCTTTGAAGCTCATTGATATGACTGGAACTGAAAAAATTGCTACGTGGCAGTTCAATCGGTTGAACCATCTGGTGGGTTTAGGTCTAAAATATTGTTTGGGACTGTGATAAGATTTAGAAATTGAAGGTCTTCTGCTGGCCAAAAAATTTATGTTGAACCTCTCTTAATATGTCATACTCTTTGCTTTGTTCTTATTTATATTTTCAACCAAATTAGGTTTTTCTACTTACGTAATTTGACTTATCCCCGATGCTTCATAAGCAGTATTCTAAGGAGTTTTGTATCCCTTTGCCCCAGCCATGGCATTGCCCATTTTCACTTCCTTATTACATCCTGTGATCATAGATGCTTCAAAGAAATATTTACCTTCCGAAGAAGACATTGATAGGAAAAGAAAGTAAAAAATTTGTGAAATCACAGTAGTCAAATCAAAAGAGGTTGACAAAGAAGTAAGGCAGAGACTTAGTTTTCATCTTAACTAATAAATCTTTCAGATTCCATTTAAGTTACTATTTAGATCCCAAAACTATCTAAACATTGTCTGAAATCCTTAGTTTTATTTTCATTTCTTGACAGTGCTCAAGTTATATACACTTTACAACCCCACTGATCTGATATCACCTTGATATTGGTTAAGGAGAGGAGATCCATACAACTGGTTTCTGTATTAAGTGTGATCTGATTCAATTTTGTCAAGAACCAATTCAATCCAAAAACTTAAGTTGTTGGGTGAGACTACATTAATAATTTTATATTTCTCTGACACGCCCCCTCACATGAGAGTCCACTGGGCTTGAAGGGTGGACGATGCATCAGGCCTAGCCAACCTGTACTAAGAAACTCCACAATATTTAATTATTTATTAATAGAATGTGGGCGGTGAGAATTGAACTCATGACCACTTAGTTATGTAAGCTCTGATACTATGTAAAGAACCAATTCGACCCAAAAGCTTAAGTTATTAGGTGAGAGTACATTAGTGGTTTTATATTTCTCTTACAAATTTCTAGTAGATGCCGTCTTGTTATGAAGATATTTCTTTCACTCCTAAATCGAAAATTGATACTTAAGGACCCAAAACAATAAATGCATACCCATTAAAGTAAAAAACAGAGCAAAAAATTTATCAAGAAAAAAAAACAACAACAAAGACATAGACAAACTAACCTTTAGCAGCTCAGGTAAAAGAAGTAAGCATTCTCTCAAACATTTATCAAGGAAAAAGTCATGATGTTGTATGACCTGTTTAAGACAGAGAATGTCAGATTTTCTCATGCATCCACCCACACAAGTATTGTGGAAGTAACATGTAGTATTCATCAGTTTTATAAATGTAAGACAACAATAACTTACCTCATCTATGCTATTTGCGGACTGAAGTCTGTTACACATAAGATGCCAATTAGGTTCAATAACCTAAAAAATAATATAAAGTCATCAACCAAGGACCGACCTAAATGCTCAGTTAAGGAACCAAAATTATGAAAAAGAAGCAAAAGTGAAACACTTCTATCCAATCCTATAAACTTTGAAAACCCTATTTAAAATTATCCTTTTGCAATTTAAAATAGTCATATAATATAGATTTGAAAACATACAAAAATTTAGACTCGATAATTTCAATTTAAAAGCAGGCAGACCGAAAGCAAAATCCCATTATATATATCATTATATATAAATAAATAAATAAATAAATATATATATATATATATATATATATATATATATATATATATATATATATATATATACATAGAACAAAAAAGGGTTAGTTCCTATCAAATTGAAAGTTCCTTAAAAGGGTAGCATAAAAGTTAAAGAAAAGTAAAACCTACCTCAAATGTCAGATAGTGTAAAAGGCTATTGATAAATTTAAGCATACTACGACAAAGAAGAGATGATCTAGAGATAGCAGTTCCACGTGTATTGAGAGCACGAACTCCCTGCAATATGGGGACCAAAAATGGAGGTGAAAGGATGCCAACACAACAGACAAAGTAAAGTAAAGGCACTCATAACCATACTTGATGTACTTGCCATGCTCCACACAGCTGACGGTCAACATGTTTACAGTGGAACAGAAATCGAAAAATTAACTGGTATTTTGCAAGGGCTTTACGTGATAACACTATAGACAGTGGCCAGTGCACCTGAAAAAAGAACCATCTAAATGATGCAACAACTAATGCAAGGCAGACTCTCTCAGAAACTTAAAAAAAAAAAAAAAAACCACTCCCCGTTAAACCCAACTAGCGAGTGTGGGGTGGAAGAAATCCTTGTACGCAGCCTTACCCTTGCATAATTGCAAAGAGGCTGTTTCCTGAATTCGAACTCATGACCTTTCAGTCATGAAGGAACAATTTTACCACTGCTCCGATTCGCCCCCTTAGACTCTCTCAGAAACTTAAGGAGAAAAAATACCTTATAACTTAGTGAAAACGTTTCAAGGCTAGTGATGCTAACAGGCTCCTCCAGATCATTGTTACCGGAATTTCTCAAGCTAACCTCAAGATCATTAAATGTGCCCAACCTTTTAAGCAAAGAAGATCTTTCCTGAAAGCATATAATTTGCATCATGTGAGCATAGAAATTTACATCTCCAAAGTAGTTTTTTACAAGCTGATTTAGTTACTTGCCACAACACAGGTCAAGCCTTCATGAAAAGGATCTGCTGCAGCTGCTGTAGTACGCAAAGCAAGGTCTAGAAGAGACTAAATCATACAGGAGAGGGGGAAAACAAAAGACAAATAAAAGCAAATAATTAGAATCTAGGTACATTTCAAAATTAAAATTGGAAGATGCTGATTTAAATTTACAAGGAGAAAAAAAAGTTGTATGATAGAGAGAAGAAAATTCCATTACTATACCTGCAGCTTTTCAACAGAGACTTCATTGGGCTTTTTGCCTAGCTCATCTCGAGCAATATCCATAAAATGTACTAGGAAATCACCCTGTGTAATCATGAATGTTATGACAATGTTAGTATAAATAGGAATTAGTGCTTAGTAGTTTGTTTCACATCATAACACATCCTTCACAACAATAGCAACATAATCTTATTATTCAGTATTCATTTTCCTCCTCCTAAAAATAAATCCCAATAATTTCAAAAATCATAGAGCAGAGAACATAGAATTCTACTACAATCAAATAAAATGTTCAGCTAGTCTAATTTGTTCAGCAAACTCGAAAACATGCAACAAACATTACATCTACATTTAAAACTCTGTTTATTATTTTGTTCTATTGAAAACCATCCTATGCCTTCAGACTACAAATGGGAAGATGTCATCTAACATCTTAAACTCGCCACAGGGAAGGCAGAAGAAAGGGAGTACTCCAGTTACACTTAAATTATGATCCATTATCCAGTTTTAGCTTTGCCAGAATAGATAGTCAGTGTCTCAAAAATTGGACAATGCAAGAAGATCATGGTCATACCTGATCAAGAAGAAGGTAGTGTTTTATTGACCTCAGCTTTCCCATCAGATCATACTAAACATACAAACATAACTCACCATCAGAACTTGGATTTTTGACAATAACTATTGCAGAAGAATTAAGCTAAGAATCTTATCAACCAATATATACTCAACCTCACCTTTTCCTTAATGAGATTCAAGAGTTCACCACTTGCAAAGTTATAAGCAGCCTTAATACATTCAAGATAATGATGGTTTGAGCCAAAACTCATTAGTTTTGAATTTTCTGATGGAGGGACCTAATGTAACAAGTAAATACTTTTAGTGAAACAACCACTTGTAAAACAATAGAATATTTTAGAAGCACCCTCCAATGTGAAGGGTTGAGAAGATAAATTTATTCTAAATACAGAACATAACAGCTACAGTAACAAAACCTGAACATTGTGCCCACATTCTCTCATGACATTCAGATATTTTCCCGTGGTCAAAATTGTCCCAGCAATATTTGTAAGGAAACTAGGAATTCCATCTTTGAGGCTGTAACGTTGTCGCCAATACTTAGCGTCATAATCTTGAGTGAGACTCTCCTATAGACATTTGAAACTGTGACCGCATGAAAAACAAATTTTGACATTAATTTTGGGCAGTTATAAGTGATAAAAGAATTTGACCTACCTTTTGAAGAGATTTGTTCTCTGCGATGAAAAATTCACCATAAGGATCATCTATTACTCCTTCATAGACCCATCTTCAGTATCGTTCAATTCCCAAAATGGACAGTAAAACAAAATGCTAATCAGAGTCACTAAATAATAAAAGCACACAAGACGCTAGCAAATTTTTGGCAAAAGTGCTACATATTTTATATTGCATCAAAGGCCTTCTTTAAAACATCCTTGCCAACTGATGTCCATTTATCAACAAATCTATAAAAAAGAAAGGTCTACATCAAACAAATACATTATTGTAATAAACTGATGGAACAAATAACTGAAAAATGCCCATGCAAAAACACAAACACAAAAGGGGAGATTTATGTTGTGGGAAAGCATAATCAAACGCATTGCTCACATTTTTTAGGATAACTCAGATTTCAGAAGTAACCAAGCTAGTTCTATGATTAGTAAAAACAAACAATAGATCATAAAATATTGTAAATAATAGAATTATTTTATTATTATTTTGTAATAGAATACTCTAACAGTGTATTTGGGCTTAGCCCATTAGGTTTTTTAATCTCTTTAAATAGAGAACTCTTGTACAAATATGTTACAATCCAATAATATACAAATCTTCTTTTCTAGTTGGTATCAGAGCTCTCGATTCTGAGGGCTCTGCTTCCGCAAATCACCGCTTTTAAAAAAACCAAACCCTATTTGCCTCTCGCCGCCAGAAAAAAATTTCGGGGACCTTTTGGACCGTGAGGACCCCTGTTTCACTCCATTTTCTCAGATCTATCATTCTACGGAGATTTCCTTTTCATCAGACGACCGGAACAGCTCAAAAAAAAAAAAAAAATACTGTTCACCTGTACTGTTCACGCGCACTGTTCAAAAAAAAATAAGAGAAAAAAAAATATTTTTTTATTTTTCTGATCAACTATGTTTCGTAAGATCACACACCCTACATCTCTTCTTACATCTTGCACTGATTTCAAAAATTCATGGATTATGGATTCTGGTGCAACTGATCATATGACCTGTCTAGCTGATTCTTTTCTTTCATATCACCCTACTAGTGGTATCCGTACTATAGCTATAGCTGATGGATCCCACAAATCAGTTATGGGTTCTGGTAACATTCAAATTCAACCTTCCTTATTTTTAAAGAATGCTCTTTATGTTCCTCAGCTCTCTACCAATCTTATCTCCACTTATAAGCTTACAACTGACATGAATTGTGTTGTCACTTTTTTTCCTACCCATTGTGTTATTCAAAATATCACCACGAGGAAGACGGTTGGAGTTGCTAAGGAGCAAGGTGGGTTGTACTATCTCATTCCAGAGCATGCTACAAGGGATACCGGGAATCAATTATTGATGAGTTATCACCCGTCTACTTCATTCTCACAGATTTGGCTTCATCACAAATGCCTGGGGCACCCGTCATTTGGCTTATTAAAGTCAATGTTTTCTTCTTTCTTTAAGGATCAGGCAATTGACTCCTTCCATTGTGATGTTTGTGAGCTTGCGAAACACCACCGCGTGCCCTTTCCTTCAAGTTCAATAAAGAGCATTGAACCTTTTACTCTTATCCATTCAGATGTTTGGGGCCCTTCTAAAGTACATAATATTTCAGGTGCTAGATGGTTTGTTTCTTTTATTGATGATTGCACTCGGGTGACATGGATATTCTTGATGAAAGATAAGTCAGAAGTACCAGAATTGTTTATTCGATTTTATCAAATGATTGAGACACAGTTTGGTAAAAGTATTAAGAAATTAAGATCTGACAATGGTACAGAGCATGTCAACCAACGTCTGTCACAATTCGTTTCAGATAAGGGTATGATTCATGAGCTCAACAGAATGGGGTTGCTGAAAGGAAAAATCGACATTTGGTTGAAGTCACCAGAGCATTATTATTTCAGACATCTGTACCCAACTCTTACTGGGGAGAAGCCTTATTAACTGCAGCCTATTTGATCAACCGCTTGCCTTCCAGAGTCCTTGGCCATGTAAGTCCTGTTGATCTCATGACCTCTTTTTTTCCTTCTATTCCAATTATGCAAAGTCTCCAGTCTCGTATCTTTGGATGTGTTGCCTTCGTCCATATCCATAAACAACATCGGAATAAATTAGAGCCTAGAGCCCTTAAGTTTTGTCTTCCTTGGTTATGCTCCCAACAAGAAAGGATACAAATGTTACCACCCTCCAAGTCGTAAATTCTTTGTCTCTATGGATGTTAGCTTCCATGAATCTGAGTCTTACTTTCTACACCCTCAGCTTCAGGGGGAGAATAGTGTAGAAGCTTCATCCATCTTCTTCGAGTCCGAGTCTCCCTTTCTGTTACCTACATCTTCTACTCCAGTAGTTACACTACATGACAATGAGAAGGAAGACTTAATTGCTGAGGTTGAAAATTCATCTGATTCCTCATGTGACATGCCTCCTATTGATAGACAGAAAGTACGCAAAGCTGGGACACCCAAACTATTGTACCAAAGGAAGAAACAACCCACACTGCCCCAACAGCAGCTGCAATCGCCCGAACCGCTGGTAAGTACTAAACACACTACTTTTTTATTCCTGAGCCTGATATTAATTCTGATGACTTACCCATTGCTGTAAGAAAAGGGAAAAGGTCTTGTACCCAACATCCTATTTCTCATTTTGTCTCCTCTAAGAATCTTTCTATGCAGCATAGAAGTTTTATTACAGCACTTGACTCCATTTCAATCCCGAAATCAGTACATGAAGCATTAAAGGATGATAATTGGGTTCAAGCCATGCATGAGGAGATGAATGCATTGGAGAAGAATAATATATGGAAAGTTGTTGACAGGCCAAATGGAAAAAGGACAGTAGGGTGCAGATGGGTGTATACTTCGAAGTATAATTCTGATGGGACTCTTGAAAGGTATAAAGCTCGATTGGTAGCCAAGGGATACACACAGACCTATGGCATTGATTACGAAGAAACATTTGCTCCAGTGGCTAAAATGAACACTGTAAGAGTTCTATTGTCCCTCGCTGCTCATTTTAGCTGGGATTTGAACCAATTTGATGTGAAAAATGCCTTTCTCAATGGTGAATTAGAAGAGGAGGTTTACATGGAGATTTCCCAGGATTTAACTCTACAAATGGAGATAATAAAGTTTGCAGGTTAAGAAGGCGTTGTATGGTTTGAAGCAATCCCCACGTGCTTGGTTTGGAAGATTTACCAAAGTCATGCTTTCATTGGGATACAAGCAAAGCCAAGGGGATCATACACTTTTCTTTAAACATTCTCTAGAAGGTAAGACCACTATCCTTCTAGTTTATGTTGATGACATTATTATAACAAGGGATGATATAGGTGAGAAATGTGCTCTGAAAAAAAGACTGACTGCTAAATTTGAAGTTAAAGATCTTGGAAAACTGAGATATTTTCTTGGGATAGAAGTTGCTCATTCGAAGCAAGGGATATTTATTTGTCAAAGGAAGTATGTTCTTGACCTCCTTAAAGAAGCAGGAAAACTTGGGTGTAAACCTTCCAGTACTCCGATTGAGCAGAATCACAGACTAGGAAGTGAAAATGAGAGCTCTCCAGTTGACAAAGGACAATATCAACGAATAGTGGGCAGATTGATATATCTAGCTCATACTAGACCTGATCTAGCTTATGCAGTTAGTGTTGTTAGCCAATTTATGCATGATCCGAGGGAGAAACACTTGCAAACTGTGGACAGGATTCTCCAATATCTGAAAGGCACACCAGGTAGAGGACTATTGTTCCAGAGAGGAGGAAACTTATCCTTAGAAGTTTATACAGACGTCGATTATGCTGGATCTGTGACTGACCGACGGTCTACTTCGGGATATTGTATGTTTCTCTGTGGAAATCTTATAACATGGAGAAGTAAAAAGCAAAATGTGGTTGCTAGATCAAGTGCAGAAGCAGAATTTCGAGCTATGGCTCAAGGTATCTGTGAGTTATTATGGTTGAAAATCATTTTAGATGATCTCAAGGTGAGATATGAAGGATCTATGAAGTTACTTTGTGATAACAAATCAGCTATTTGTATAGCCCACAATCCAGTTCAACACGATCGAACCAAACATATTGAGATTGATCGCCACTTCATTAAAGAGAAATTAGACAGTGGACTGATCACTACTCCATACATTCCTTCTGGTCGTCAATTGGCTGATGTCTTAACCAAGGGTCTTCCTAATGATAGATTTCAGGAACTTACTACCAAGCTGGGAATGATAAATATCCATTTCTCAGCTTGAGTGGGAGTATTGTAAATAATAGAATTATTTTATTATTATTTTGTAATAGAATACTCTATCAGTGTATTTGGGCTTAGCCCATTAGGTTTTTTAATCTCTTTAAATAGAAAACTCTTGTACAAATATGTTACAATCTAATAATATACAAATCTTCTTTTCTAGTTAAAACATTAGAGAAAAGGGAGCTTGGAACTTGAATATGTCCCTATAGTCACTATAAGCATGACTGAACCCAACAGGCAATGACAAGGCTTATAAATAGTAACAATGAGATTTCAAGAAAGTGATGGAAAATAGGAGAAAGTGAGAGAAAGAGAAAGAGTAAGGAGAGAGAGAGAGATCAGAATAGTTTCACGTATATTATGATTCTCAAACTGTTTAGTAGGAACGTGATGGGCCTTTGCAAAATGGATCCAAATTGATAACAGAGTTGAGGATTCAGTTAGAGGAGAGAGAAAATAATAAGTGTCTAGGACTGGGCTGTTATATAGTGGACCATGAGGTAAGGGGAGGCATGAATTGAGCATTTGGTGAGTGGAGAATTGGGATCATTTTGGGGCCTAGGGTTGTTGGTCTTGCAGAGTGAGCAATTGGGTCATCTTCCTTAGTGTTTAGCTTGTTATTTTCTGCATATTTCACTGTTAGTGTGTATTTTGTTGCCACACCCATCAGCTTAAACTTTTGGGTTGAATTGATTCTTTAAATGGTATCAGAACTCCGTGACCAAGTGGTCACAAATTCGATCCTCACCACCTCCCATTCAGTTAATAAATAATTAAGTATTGTGAAATTTTTTAGCACAAGTAGGTTGTGCCTGATGCATCATCCACCCTCCAAGCCCAATGGGCTCTCGTGTGAGGAGACGTGTTAAAGATATATAAAACCATTAATGTAACCTCACCCAACAGCTTAAGCTTTTAGGTTGAATTGGTTCTTTACATGGTATCGGAGTCTCATGTCACGGGTTCGACCCCCCCCCCCCCAATTTAATTAATAATTAATTTAATATTGTAGAGTTTCTTAGCCCAGGTAGGTGGGCCTGTGCATTGTCCACCCTTCAAATCCAATGGACTCTCGTGTGAAGGGGCATGTTAAAGTTATATAAAACAATTAATGTAACCTCACCTAATAGCTTAAGTTTTTGGGTTGAATTGGCTCTTTATAAGTAGAAATTTTATTTGATTTAACAATGTATTTGTTATGTTAATTGGGCTGCAAGTGACTCATTTTATAGGTGGAGTGGCCCAAAATGGTGAGAAATTGGACCATGATGGTGGCTGGCCTAGTAAATGGCAATGTAGTCAATTTTACTCGCAACTTGTCATTTTGTCATCGCCATCGAAGGAATTGAAACCACATGACCATTTTGCTGAAGTTACAAGTGAAGGACCGTTGGATGAAGATTTTAAATGGATGATGGACAGCAAGGAAGGAAGGACTTGGAGAAATGAATGTTAAATAGGATTTTTGGCTGAAGTCAGAGAGAGAGTTTTTAGTTGTCAGTTTACAATTTAGTTTTCAGTTAGAGACACCTGGAGTTCTTAGTTTTGAGTTTTACAAGCTTTTCATTTTCTAGTTTTCAAGTTTTAACGTGCTGTAAGAAGACACATGCAAGAATGAGATTCTTGGAGAAATCCAAGATCAAGTTGAATTCAAGCTTCGATTGTAATTCTGAGTAGATTTCTGATATCTGAACTTTGTAGCTCGATTATATGGTCTGACTCTTCAACTTTCATTTACTGTTTCCTGAACTTTGTGGAGCAATGATAATGGTTCTTTTGCATTGAGTCTCTTTTTTGCATTTTCTGAAAATACGAGTAGCTAAATTCTTTTATGGGATTCTGGATGGACTAAAGAGTACCCATTAATTGTAATTACCTATGTAGCATGTTCTTGATTTTCAATTAGCAATTTCTTCTTGTTTAAGGGCTATGGGAGTAGTTCTTGAACCCTTTCTTCATGAATCTTGATTGGGAAATTGAGGTACATGATTGTTGATAATTGATTGCTTCAAGATCGGGGTCATTTGAAGTGGAATTTGAGATTTTTAATTGAATAAATCAGATTTAAGCTTAGGGGACTGGTTTGAACTGATTTAATTCTGGGTTTGGGAAAATTCCAGAAAAGTTCTATAGCACTCAACTTTCATCATGAAAGTGCTATAACGGGTAAAATGCAGGGATCCGAAAATAAAAGGGGAAAGTCATGATATTCAGTATTCTAGTGCTCGATTTATGTTGTTAATTGTTGTATACATATTAAGTTACTTTTGATTAGTTAAACCTGAATTACACTTGTAGTAATTAAATTTTTAGTTGAAGAGTTGAATATTTTAGTTCAAGAAACTAAGATAGAAGTTGATAAAAGAGATTAAATTCACTGTTATTTGCGGACGATTCTTATCTTTGGATACATATACTACTGTTGTGATTGTTAGCAAAAGACCAAAGGCAATTTTAAAATTCTGGAAATTTGCGTTCTAACACTTGTGATTGTTAATAATATCACAAGTTTATTTCTTAGTTATGTTTGTAATTGTAAGAAGATAGTCTCTATTTTCAGTTTAATTCAATATCAAATACCGGAACCATTAGAACACAAGCTCTATTTATAGTGCAGTGAATAGCTGACTCAGCAATGAGTCAGTTCTAACAATATAAATAACTAGCTAACCAACTAATCAGAGAAAATAATCTGCGTGTGTAGTAGCATAGTAAGCTTACAAGGAACTCAGAGAAACATATGTAAAAGGCAAGCATAAGACACTATGCTGTGTACGCATACACTAATATGATTCATGCAAAAAATTCAAACAGAATAAAAATAGAATATTAATTTGATTTAGTGTATAGCTTTTCTACATATTAAAGATTAAAAGACCTGGTGAGGGATGGAGAAAAGACTCGATGAGTGAACATGGCTAAGGCTAAAGTGTGAGCATTAAGTGTATGCGCAGATGGAGGACATGGGAGGAGAAAGGAGGGGAAAGGAAGGTCAAACCTGTTAAAGACGTAATAAAAAACCATTCATGTGTCTTTACCAAACAGCTTGAACTTTTGGGATAGCAGGTTCATGACATGGTATTAGAGCCTCTATGACCAAGTGGTTTAGAGCTCAATGCCTACCATCCCCATTTTTTCTGATAAAAAATTGAATTTCAGCTCAAGATAGTTGGGCCTGTGCATTGTTCACGTTGCAAGCCCAAAGAGCTCTTACATGAAGGGACATGTTAAAGAAGTAATATAGAACCATTCATGTGTCTTTAGCTAATAGTTTAAGCTTTTAGGATAGTTGGTTGACTTGATTCATGACAAAACCTTCCCTTTTTTTGTGTTACAATAAGAAATATAATGTGTATAGATTTGTATAGATTGCTTTTTTATTTATAAATATTCTTTTCCTATTTAGGATTTGGATTAGGTCTGGGCTTCTCACTTAAGCCCATTAGGGTCTCTATATATTGTAACTCTTTGTATCAGTTTAATACACAACATATTATTTTATATTCAAGTTGGTATCAAAGCTCTTTTGCTCTAGGGACCCTCGCTTTCGCTTAAAACCTTGTGCTCGCTTTAAAACCTAAGCCCATTGCTTAGGTGCTCTCTTTTTCTTTGTCGTGTGTCCTTCCAGCAAGTCATCTAAGTTGTAACCCCCCTTCAGATTGATTCTCGTACCTGTCAGCACCTCCTCCGCCATCGGAACCGCTGTTCGTCACTGTTCGGTCACCGAAAAACTTTTCCGACAATGTTTTGAGCCGGAACACCTGCGATCAGCTCCTCCTCTCTCCGGCGACTTGTTCTATGGAAGATCCACCACCGTCGCAGCCTCTTGTCCCCTCCACACGCGACATGTTCACTAAAGCTCTTAGAGGTCCTCGGGTTGAATACATTTGTAACAAGCTTGGTGCTCACAATATATACGCAACAGCTTGAGGGAGAGTGTTAGAATAGGAAATATAATATGTATAGATTTGTATAGATTGCTTTCTTATTTGTAAATATTCTTTCCCATTTAGGATTTGGATTAGGTCTGGGCTTCTCACTTAAGCCCATTAGGGTCTCTATATATTGTAACTCTTTGTATCAATTTAATACACAACATATTATTTTATATTCAAGTGTTTGGGAGTTGTTACATGAAAGGAGGGAAAGAAAACGAAGGATTTTCAAATGATCCTCCAAAACCAACCAGTATTCCTTTTATGAACATTTTTAATATTCCTCCATGGCTCCAACAACGGAGGATTTTAAGCCAAACAAAAGGAAGGAAAATTATTATTTAACCCCCTCATTCTCTTCCATTTCATCCATTCCCTTGTCCTAACGTTCAAATACCCTAAGGGCCTGTTTGAAGCACCTGATAAAGATGATACGATAGGATAATTTATCATCTTACTTTTATCTATTGTTTGGTGAGTCAATAGGATATGATTAGCTTATCCTACTGTCTCATTTAGCTTATCCTATTGTCTCATTTTATCCTATCCAATACATGATTTCTTATCCTATGGGGGGAGCTGGATTAGGATTCAACAGGATAGGATACCAATATTGGATACCCAATATATCTCTACGCTACCCAATATATTCCCACGCTACCCAATATATTTGTATTTATTGCATTATATTTTGTTTTTTCTTTCTCCTTTCTCCTTCTACATAACCTTATCAGATTACTAATCAGGTGCTAATCAAAACAGGACATGATATAGGCTTATCAGCCTCATATCATACCTACCATTATCAGCCCCATATCATATCCTACCCTTATCCTATCCTATCCACCAAACGAGCCCTATCCTATCATATACGTAGAGTTTTAAATTCATAATTAGAATTAATAAATTTGTAATTAAAGGAAAGAACTTATAATTTGCTAGTCAAGGACGAACAGCATATTGAAGGGAGAAAAGGAGCCACCTTTCTAATATGCTCATGTAAGCACTGCTTGCACATTGTGTCATTTTCTCCAGCAACAGCCTGACAGCATTATCTCCAGCCATAGCCTTTGCCTAGATACAACAGAAGCCATAGTGGAGAGAATTAAGCGCTTAAGAAACTGATTCATGAAATAAAAGAATTTTTTTAACATATACAGAAAAGTGTAGCAATTGCAAGCGAGTTTCTGTTGGAATCATTGAAAAAGACTGGACACCTTAACATAAATTTTACCTGGCTCTGCAGTAAGTTAAGAACAGCAGAACCAGAAAAATTGTTCACTGAAGCCTTCTGTATCACAGTGGATAATGCCTGCATTGACCTCATCATGGGCTGAAAAACATCATTGAAAGTACCATCAGCAAGCATTTGAAAAATATTTATATTTAACTCAAGTCAAGACAAATCCATACCTGACAGTAGAACCACAATCCTTGAAGGGAAAGTCTCCCAAGCCGAAATTGGTGTTCGACCTGTGCCACCATGGCCTGGTAATCCTGGTAAAGATAATCCAAAGAATGGTTAAAGTAGGTTCTTATTCAAATTGTATATTTTAATCAAAATGATACAATCCATACAGAACTGCAATGGAGGCGAACATGAATTTTGTTACTTTATACTACTAGCTATTGTCAAGTTCGTACAATCAAACTTGCTTGCTCATCCTAGTCATCTGCGAGTAAGATCATCGCAAAGCTCCTGCATGAAGTTCCAACTCAAAAGGAACAAGAATGTACTGGACAGGATGGTATTCAACAGAATCTAGTATTTGCGATAAATATGATTACTGGAGTGAAGGTATCAATATGAATAATTCAATTCATTTACCAAATATTACGCTACACCATCGGTTGAGGGAAAAGAAGACCAGTGAAACAATTTGACAAGAAAGATTATGTATCTTTCTAGTATTACTCGTTTAGCTTTGTGCTGAACTTAATAAAACACAGACCAGCATATTGTTGTGATAAATGGATTCCTTTCCTATGCTAAATACCATATGTGGAAACTTCAATTTATTGAAGGAAATTTTATGATAATGTGTGCAATGTATGCTACCGTTTGGAGCATTTGGTTGAAGCAGAACGCATGTATTTTTATTTTTTAAGCAGGTTTCTTTGGTTCATAAGATTAGGTGACTCTGGCTTCTATTTGGTGTAAGGGCTATGTTCTTCCTACGGGGATAGGATATGTAGAGGAATTGGCAGCTGTGCTCCATTGAAGTATTCTCTTTTTCTTTGTTATTTTAATTTTCCTTTTTCGGGAGGATCCCTTATCTTCCAATTTCTCTTATCAAAATAATTAGAGAATAAAACACTACTGTCCAAACTAGAACACTTAACAAACATATCCAGGAGGAGAATTTTGTGAGGTCTGTATATCTACAGCATCACATATTTGTATTAATCTATTGAGTACTACTGTTTAAACAAAAGAGTTGTCCCTAAAATGAGTTTGAAAGTTCAAACAGGTAGAAGAAACAAATACTAAATACAATTTTAGTCTTGACACTACAGGAAAACTAAATCTACCAGTTTTCAATCTTAGAAATCTATGGTTCAGAACAAGGATAGAAACAAATACTAACTGCACATTTTTTGACTAAAGGCCAATTATCATTCTCTAGGAAAGAAAACTCTTAAAATAAAAAAGGGCATACTACAGTTCCTCCTTGGAGACTATGATGCATCCATCTCCCCCAATCCCAACAGAAGATTAAGGTAAATGACTGTAAGCTTCATTCAGAAAACAATTAGAAGGTACAAGTTGATGTTCACATAGCAGTGACTGGGATTAAAGATTATCACTTGTAATACCTTAAGCCAGACCAACTAGTCCTACCAGACAACAACAGTTTAACAATAGAAGTTTATGAGCACATTGGACAGATTCCAAACAAGAAAGTTTATGGTTGGCAATAACTGTCATCTGGTTGCTGGCCTACTCATCCCCCTCTTAATTTTGACTTTTGACTATAATCTCCTTGCTTTTAATCCCTTTTGCCTTCATATTTTTTCTTCTTTAACGGGAGATGGACAATCATTCTCAATATTTTGCTTTTTTCAAGTGTAACTCTGTCTTTTATTTTGGTTATTTGGGCTTCTCTTATACTGATAACATTCGACAATAAATGACTTGATGTAGCCTATCAACAACTTAATCAAAATGTCAGATTCAAATACTTAGACCTAGTAACATTAAAATCACCAAAATAGACAGTACATTGCAAGAAGCAATTAAAACACAGCCCAACATTGGCTGTTTCGAGCTAAATAAAAGCATATATATATATATATAAGCAGCAAACAACCATTTCACGTGAAATGTAAATTGACCAACTGACTCACTGTTCAGAAAAACCTACAAGAAGAAGTGCTCTCAGTGCAGCAGAAAAGGCATGATTAACTAGGCCATTCTGGAACCGAGACCTTGACTCCACAAACTGATCGATCAACAGATAGCTCCTACAAAGAGGGAATATCCGTTTTGCCAACTCCTGCAACATAAAAAAATGACTAATTACAATTACTGACACTGTAGTATTGTATGGCATTATATTGTCTTTAATTTAAAGTTACACAGTTATATCATAGGTCACTTTTACATTCCCCATCAACTTTCCACTTTGCATTTTCATTGCCGTTGTGGAGACCTCCAAAACCACAATTTGGGGGCACTATTACAGTTGCAGAGTGCACTTTAAAACAATGGCCAAAACTACAAAAACATAATTGCAAAAAACAATTTCCTTTATTTGAACTTCTGCCAAAAGCAGCTTGCAAATTTAAATAAAAAATATTTCGATTTCCGCTTTAGCTTGGTTTGCCACCTAAATCTGCTTTCATAACTATCCCAATAAAGTAAAATGTGGAAGTTTAAGACCTCTATATTAAAATTGCTGCACAAAACATAGTAGCAAAAAGTATATTAAATATCACCTGCAGTGCCAAATCCATTGATGGGTCAACAAGGAAAGTAATATCATCCTTATTTCCACGAACAGTTTTGATTAAGACGTAACGTCCTTCAATCCCAACCATGGCAGAGAGCACATCATCAATAACAATAAGCTCCTACATATCAGGACAAACAACTAATAACTGAAAATTTCAAAGCTCGAGACCCTAAGTTGATGAAGAATGCAGATATCAATAGTACTTCAAAACAAAAAAACTCATAACCGGTCATCATCAAATTATAATTTACACATGAATACATATATAAAAAGCAGCACTTAAAATCCAATCCAAGACCAGTATCAAGTCAAATAAGGTAGCAGCATATAGAGGATACAAGTAAAAATGTAAAATAACACAAAATTTGATAGCTACTACCTTAATTATATTTTTCCACACAAAATTAAGCGCGTATTTGGCTTTGCTTAATTTGAACACGAAAGTGGTTTTTCAGTCAAACGTTCAATCAGCATCATTTTGATTATAATCCTTTACGAACAAAAATAAGCTAACCTAAACACACATTAAACAAGGCACAAGTACACAACAAATCCTTTAAAAATATCACGAAGAATTGAACTAAACTAAAAGGAAATTCGCGAAGAACAACCAAAAAATGCTTCCGTCTTATATTATACAAGAAATTGAAGTCATTTATTAAGGAAAATCAAAACGAAGAACAAAATGAAAGTAATCGAACTGCAGAAAAAAGTAGAGAGAGAGAGAGATACTTGAACTGCAGCATTGTAATATCCAATTGGTTTTTCAAAAGCGACGGTGGTTAGGTTCATATTGAAACTGAACGCAGATCGGAAGAGAAAACGAGTGAAGAAGAAAAAGAAAGAGTGTGAGAATCGGTTAAAAGGAAGATAGAAGAGAGATCTTCGCGAAACGGAAGATAGCTTCTTCACTTTCACTATTGTTATTATATAATGGGGTTCTTTCTTCCCTCCGCTACTTTGAATTTCTATAGGTATATCAAATATGAAAATAATAATAACAATAATAATTTTATTTTAATTATTTCTAATAAATATCTAAAAAAAAAACAAAATGAACTCTCAAGATAAATTAGTTCAAACACGTATTTAACGTAGTATAGTTTTAAACTCACACCTAGCCTTAAACCTGAGTTAATTCGACAGTGCTTGGGCTAAACGAGAATAAAATCCGACTAATGAGTTATCATTAAAAAATAAGAAAACAAATTATTGAAAATCCCATTAATGTTTTCATAATTCAATTAAAAAGTAAGTATTACGATTATACAAAATTATATTAGATCATAAAAAAATTAATTTAATAATTTTACATTTATTTTTACACTTCTATGAAAGAAATATCTATAATAAAAAAAGTAATGTTATCAAAAAAAAAAAAAAAAAAGTAAAACGAGTATAGGAAAGATGATTGGAGTGGGTCATGAGTTATGGGGGGCTTTACTATCTGATTGTGCTTCGTTCTTCAGTGGCATGCTCTTTCACATAATCTCCACGACTTATCCACAGTCGCCTCGATCAACAAGCCTTTTAAAGTTGTAGAAGATGGTTCCTCTTTTATCCGATCTTTAGTCTTTAGATTGTGTGTCGTGTCAACAAGGGAAGCATACATGCTCCTCCTTTACCAGTCGAGTCAATAAACGTGCTGATGCTCTTTTCTCTCTTGTTCATTCAGATATTTGCAGTCCAAGTCGTACTTTCTCTGTTTTTAGGTTTTCAGTATTTCGTTACCTTTATTGATGATTAATCTCGTTGTACTTGGATTTATTTAATGAAAAATCGTTCTAAGTTATTTTCCATTTATAAAAAGTTTTCTACTGAGATTCATACTCAATTATAAGTTTTTATTCGTATTCTACGTAATGATAATGCTAAGGAATATGTCTCACTTGATTTTTCTAATTTCTTGGCTACACAAGGTACTTTACATCAAACCACTTGTCCTCACACTCCACAACAAAATGGGGTGGCTGAACATAAAAATAGACATCTCATTGAAACTTCTCGTACCCTTCTTATTCATATGTAGGTTCCCCTTCACTTTTGGGCAGATGCCGTACTCATCTCTTGTTTTCTCATCAATCGCATGCCTTCATCTGTGCTCAACAATGACATTCCTCATAATCTATTGTTTCTAGAAGCTACTCTTTATCCTTTAACTACTCATGACATTGGTCGTACTTGCTTTGTTCATGATCTTACTCCTGCTAATGACAAGTTAACATCCAAAGCCTTTAAGTGTATCTTTCTTGGTTGTTCTCGTATTCAAAAGGGTTATCGTTGTTATTCTCCTGATCTTAAGTGTTATATTATTTCCGCTGATGTCACTTTTCTTGATCAACAACCCTTTCATTTTATCCCATCTCAGTTGTTACAAGTTGACCAGATTCTTCCTGATCCTTTTCTTGACTTGACTTGACTTTACCAGTTGCAGATGACTCTCTCCCTGAGGAAAAACCTCTTTCCTCCATCCCTGCAGACCGTCATTTTCTCACCTATCAGCGTCATCAGAAAGTGCCTTATGCGGCTTGGCCCTGGGTGACTCATCACCTTCTCCAGTCATCTCTTCCCTTCTGGCTCCTTCACCAGAGGCTCTTAAAGAAAAGGCATATGTGCTACTCGTAACCCTTATCTTTTTTATACTTTTTTAAGTTATGACCTTCTTTGTACTTCTCATTAAACCTTTATTTCTAGTCTTTCTTCTGTTTCTATTCGTAAAACGACAAGTGAAG
The DNA here is from genome assembly GCF_033153095.1 of Gastrolobium bilobum. Taxonomy (NCBI): domain Eukaryota; kingdom Viridiplantae; phylum Streptophyta; class Magnoliopsida; order Fabales; family Fabaceae; genus Gastrolobium; species Gastrolobium bilobum. Next base: position 69,424 of record NW_026895814.1, on the reverse strand, counting down.
CACTTTCCCATCGAGGGTGGCGCCAACCGATGCTTGATGAGATGACTGCTCTTCATTCCAATGGCACTTGGGATCTTATTCTTGCTCCTCCAAATAAGTCTATTGTTGGTTGTCGGTGGATCTTTAATGTCAAGGTTGGACCTGATGACCACGTTGACCGTCTCAAGGCACGCTTAGTCGCTAAAAGTTTTACTCAGATCTTTGAACTTGACTATAGTGACACGTTCTCTCTTGTCGCTAAGATGACATCAGTCCGAATATTTCTTGCCCTTGTTGTTGTTCATCACTAGCCACTTCTTCAACTAGATATTAAAAACGCTTTTCTTCATGGTGATTTACAAGAAGAGGTTTACATAGAGCAACCACATGGGTTTGTTGCTCAGGAGGAGTCTGGGATGGTGTGCAGACTTCGTAAGTTTTTATATGGCGCAGTCTACGACTAATGTATATATTTTAAAAATGAAAAATAATAATAATTTTATTTTCTAAATTATTTCTAATAAATATCTTAAAAAATTGAACTCTCAAGATAAATTAGTCCAAACACGTATTTAATGGATTATATTGTTTTAAACTCAGACCTAGCCTTAAACCTAAGTTAATTCAATTGTGCTTGGGCGAAACGAGAATTAAGTCTAAGTTAATTCGATTGTGCTTGGGCTAAACGAGAATTAAGTCCGACTAACGAGTTATCATTAAAAAAAGTAAGTATTATGATTATACAAAATTATATCAGATAATAAAAAATTAATTTAATGATTTTACATTTACTTTTAAACTACTATAAAAGAAATATCTATAATAATAATAATAAAAGTAAAACGAGGAATAAGCCCCTCCCCTTCCAGTGTGACACGTGAAATCAGTATCATTAAAACCGACTCGACCCGAAAACCAACTTGCTTTGTCCTTACTCGCACATTTTCTGAGAAACTTCTCAGGAGGTCACCCATCTTGAAATTGCTCCAAGTCAAGCACACTTAATTATGCAGTTATTAAGTTATGGGCTACCAAAAAGTAGATGCATCTTGTTAGTATAGTAGTATATATTAATTCCTTTAAGCTATTCTCAACTGTATAGTCTCATACCTATACAGCCTATGGATCCCTCTTGTTCGAGTGTTGATTCAATCAATTCATCTACCCCTCCCGTTGGAAGCTTTTCAGGAGCCTTTTTTTATTGTCACAACCCCTCCCACCTTAGCAGTCTAGATCTAGACTCCATACATTGGGCTTTATCTAGACTGGTGCAATAGTCCAACCCATAGGTCAAAAGACTATCTACTCTCCACCCTCGTCAGCGCCTAGGATGCTTCAAATTATGTTTGAGATAAAAATACAAACTACTCGAAACAGAGTAAGCAATGAGGACATATGACATATTTGACTGAAGAATAGAGCAAGCAAACTAACAGTGAAAACCTGAGCACACAAAAATACATAGAACAAATAGAGAACTAAGCGAACGAGCAAACCAGAAGAAATATAATAGAAAATGAAATAGAATGAACGAAAGAGAATGAACTGAGCAAACCCGAAGTAAGGACAGGACAACGAGGAATCGTGATTTGCTCGCTTAAGCGAGCAACGTAGCGAGGAAGCAGGGAATAACCCTTGTTATTGACTTCATAATTAAATGATCGCTGACCCTACTCGCTTAAGCGAGGGTTCCAGCGTGCAAAGTAAAAGTTAAAATTGAATGTTTAAAGCCATGACAATGTATGGGAACTTTGTGGTAATATATTATGAGCAATGTATGATATGTTTAAGCAATGTTTTATTATTTCGCATAGAGAATGAGTTATATTACAATTTTGAATTGGTTTAAATACGAAAAGTGTTTTAATTAGAAAAACGTTAAACTACAGAAAGGAAAAAGTTAAGCCGTTTTTTAATTCAACTATTATGATTATAATTTTGCTTAATATCATACGTAATGATAACAAATCAGAGTACTACGGGGTGTTATATTTTATGGTATGAGAGCAGCTTCTTAGAGAATTTGGGTATGAGATATTTGATATATATGAAATGCTTTATAGTTGTTTTAGGTATTCATTATAATTATTGCATGTGTGATCACTAAGTGCGGGCTTGATCAACTTACGTCTTTGTGTAACATATGTAGTGTCATGGTGAGGCCCCGGAACAAACCTGAGGCACCCAGTGCTAATGCTTGACCAAATCCTATAGTTGTGGCTTTGGCTGGAATGCAACATGAGTTGGCTGCAAATAGGCAAGCTAATGAGGTCTTGATGAAGACCAAACAAGATGCCTTGGCTGTCAATAAGCAAGCTAATGAGGTCTTGATGAAGACTAACCAAGATGCCTTGGCTGCCAATAGGCAAGCCAATGAGGTCCTAATGAAGATAAATCAAGACTACAAATCAAGTGGCAATGAATGCAAATCAAGTTGTGATGAATGCCCTGATGACTGAATTGGGAGCTATGAGGGAAGGAAGAAATGACAATAGACCACCTAATTTCCTGCAGACACCCACACCCGAGGGCAATGCAAGTGGTGAAGTTGGTAACAATGAGGGTAAGGCTAGTCACCACACTGGCAAGGCTAGCCATCACACTAATGGAGTTAGCCATCCAGTTACCAATCTTCAGCCCCGTGTAAAGGCCGATGTTGAACAAAAGTTGTTTGAGAGAAGGTTGAATGCTTTCAGGAAGCATAAACCTGCATCTTTCGGTGGGTCATCTGATCTAGTGGTTGCAGCAAGATGGTTGCAATCTATGGAGAAGATCTTCCGATTGATGTAATGTAGAGATAAGCAGAAACTTCTATTTTTTGTTTATATGCTTGAAAGGGATGCAAATGAGCGGTGGGTTAATACCACCCAATCAATTGAGATGCAGGGCCAAGAAATCACATAGCCAATGTTCGATAGTTTATTTCTTCGGAAGTATTTTCTCCAAGATGCAAGGGAGAAGAAGCAAGGTGAATTTAAATGACTTGTTCAGGGTTCTTTGTCTATTGATGAGTACCTGACTAACTTCAATGAGCTTGCCAAATTCGCTAATTATAGAGGTGTCTTACCTAGCACTGAGTACTTAGCTGCAAAGTTTCAGAGAGGTTTGTCAGAGAAGATTGCAAAGAAAATTGCTAGCAGCGGTTCAAGAGACTTTGGTGTTCTTGTAAATCGATGTAAAGTGGTAGAAGAAGTTTGTGGGAGGTTCAAGAAGCCTTTTAGTGTGAAAGAGGTTGAGATTAAGAAGACGTGAAGTTCAGCTCCTGCTTGTATAGGAGAAGATGCAAAATACCTACATGTTGGACAGATATAGGAGAAAGACAACTGTTTGGGCTAGATATAGTCCAAGACACTACAGATTAGATAAGATTAATCAGAGAGAAATTGCAGAAAGCTCAGATCCTTCATAAGAGCTATTATGATCACAACATCATCCTCTTGAGTTTAGTGAGAGGGATCATGTCTCTAGAAGTGAGAAAATTGAGTCCTAGATTCATTGGACCCTATCAGATCATGAAAAGGGTGGGATCAGTGGCATATCAGTTAGCTTTGCCTCTTTATTTATCCATATTACATGATGTTTTCATGTATCTCAGCTCAGAAAGTATGTTTCAGATCTGTCATATGTAGTGCAGGCAAATGATATTCAAATACGGGAGGGGTTAAAGACTCATGTGATGTCTTTGCAGATTCTGGATAGACAAGAGAAATAGTTGAGAAAGAAGACAATTATGATGGTCAAATTTCAATGGGAAGGCAGAACGCCTGAAGAGTCCACTTGGAAGAGGGCGGATGAGCTCTTTCTACAATATACTCAGTTTACGGACAGGTAACTTCCCAGTTTATGGTAAAAATTCCTAAAATGTGGGGTGAATATAATAATCCAAACTTATATAATGAGAAAATGGGAATTTACCATAATTAATAGAAAGAAATGAGAAATGAAAGAAAATGAGAATAATTCATTTTTCAGTAAAAAATGTAATTACTATAAGTTTTGCATTAAAAATATTGTTATGTAAAATTACGTGGAACTTTGATATAATTAGTAATAAGCTAATTTATGAGATTTAGAAGTTAATCACACTTGTTAATACTAAGTCATGGCTATAGAAATAAATTATAAGAAGAAATGACCTAGAAAGGATTAAGAAGAAGAAATATTGACCAAAAGTCAATAAAGCATAAAGCATGTTTTTGATTAAGTGAATTAGAAATTTGGTTAAGTCTTAAACTAGCTCCATTTTTGGTCTTCTTCCTTAACATAATCGAGAAGCTCCATTGTTAAGGAGAAAGAGAGTCGAAAACCTAGCTTCTTCATTTGTCCATGAAACTTCATAAGGTTGGAAGGTAAAACACTTAGATTTCTCTTGTGAGCATAACCTACCAAACCATTTCACTTGAGGCTATGGTAAGAGAGATATCTCCTTTCAAAGTCATGGGGATTTTGTGTTTTAGTGAGTTTTGAGACCTTAGAAGCTTGAAAGGATCATCTCTCCTCATTCTATGATGATCCACGGTGAGTTTTCACATCTTAGAACATGTTATATCATGATTTCATAATTTTTGGATTTTCATAAATAGTGTCACTAAAATCAGAATTTGAGGGATGATTATGATGTGTTTCATTGTTGTTTAAATGTTATAGAGATGTATAATTATGTTTTTGTTATATATGAGCCATTAAACTTGTTGGTTGAGAAACCTAGCCTTTGACTCAAAAGAAAAAGAGGTAAGATTATGCTGAGATTAAAATGTTGATGTCTAGCCATGCAACTTAGTGATTTGTGTGATGATTGTGCTATTAATCCCCTTTGCATATTTACACTAGGTTGTAATTGTGTTGAAAGTGGTTATTGTTAGCATTTAAAGAGAAAGAAAGCAAAAAGAGAGGGAAAACAGAAAGCTACTATAAGGTAAACTTCTGGTCCTCGGGCATTAGTCCCTTGTATGTTCCATCATGCTCCCTACGGGTGTTCATCAATTAATCCAAACCGATTCAAACCGTGGTGATCAAACCGAAAAATCGAAAATCGAATTAACCGAAAATCGAAAAATCAAAAACCGAAAAAAAACCGCAAAATTTAATTAGATTGGATCGATTTTTGGGTGGGTTAGTGAAAATCCATCCATTCCAAATCGATCCAATGATTCTCCGACCTTACCATCTACCTACTTGGGCCTTTCTCCAATCATAGCCCAAAGACCATATATCAAAATTCTAAATCCAAGACCCATTAACCTATCATGTTGGAGAAAGTGGATTGTGCTGTATCTATGTTATGCTTTTTTTCTTGTATGATACATAATATATTTTTATTACATAGGTTATTGTTGTACAACAGCTCCTCTAAAGGATAAAAATTTGGATTACTTCCTATCTCAAGCAACCATATTATAAATTTTTTGTTGAAAGTAAAAGATGATAATTTAACTTCTTGTTGTACAATACTTCTAGATTACACAATAATCATCATACAAACTTTACAAAGTCGATACATACATATAAAAGATATGTTGTTTGCACAATAATCATCATACAAATATTAGGCTTTTCAAAAAACCGAAAACCGATCCGATCCAAACCAAATAAAATCGGATTGGATCGGATCGAATTTGAAAAAAAAATTCAAATCGAATGGATGATTACATGATTAAACCGAATGAGAATTTTGACCATTCATCTACATGAAAGTAAGTGAGAGTAGATATATCTTCTTAGTATTTTATGTAGATGACATTTTATTTGTGAGTAAGAGGTTAATTTATTGAATGAAACAAGAGCTTTTTATCTAAAAACTTTGATATGAAAGACCTTGGAGTAGCCTCTTTTCTGTATAGAACATGAGTGCTTTAGATTCCCTTAATTAGTAGGAGTTATAGAGGCTTACTTTTAAGTGTTTTAGATTCTTTTCCCTTGATCAGTGGGAGTTATATTCAAGTGAGAGTTATATTCAGTTTGCTTTTTTTTATTCACTGTTGTATACAAATTGATGATGATTTTGTGGCTTTTGTTTTAATTTTCATAATTGATGATCATCACTGTTGTTATTTCTAGAAATATATATATAGGGTATGATCTTTTTTCACCGGTATAAGAATAATAAATCTTACACTCAATCTTAACCGTTGATTTTCGATATCTGACGATTATAATTTACTAGAAATAAATAAATAATTAATACGAATAATCCAATCAATTACAATCATTTGGTGGACAGAAATCAAAGGTTAAGATTGAGTGTAAGATTTATTATTCTTACAATTATTTAAATTGACCTTGTCCCTATATATGTGTGTGTGTGTGTGTGTGTGTTTGTGTGTGTGAAATAATATCTTTAATCATGTTGTGAGCTTAAAGATGACTGAATGTCACAAATTTTGAGTTCGCATGTTGTATTGTGACATATTGGTTTATTTAACCTGAGCAATTTCATGTCATTTGGAAATTGTGTTAATTCAATTTCATATTGTTAAGAAATTGGATTGAAAGTAGCAATTTTATGTTGTTGAGAAATTACATTGACGATCGATAAGAATTAGTGCATTATATTATTGATCACATTTTGGCTTTAATTCATACTACGCTGCTAGGTCCATAATTCATGAAGACATAATGCTTATTGTATGTGAATATGGAAGGACATAATATATGTTATGTTATTTTCAACATGTTGATCGGCATGTTCATACAATAAGGTTATATTGGATTGAGATGTTGTAATTGGAATATTGTTTTCAAGATCGTGGCTATGTAAAATGTTTTTCCCTTGTTATTAACTCAATAGAGTCATTTCAAATAAATAAATTAATTAATTAATATAGCCCAAGTGGGAGAATGTTTGAAATTTTTATATATGGGCAATATTAATTAATGCTTTTGTATTTTCTAAATTAATTGGGTTAATAGATATTCCAATTTAATCTATTATTGTAAGCTTGTTGTGATCATGATAAGTTCGACTTTTGGTGTCTATTGGTATCAATCAGGCCTAGTTGGGCAGCATAATATAGACATTAGTGTCTGATTGGACTTCTATGACGAGTGGACCCATTAGACACATTGTTGATTAACATTTTGCTAGGTCCCCTCTCTAGCCTATATATGTTAAGGTTATACCCCGATAGTTGTCATGCTCCCATCGCACTGAGGCTGCCACTTTCAAAATAAGTCATGGAGAGGAAGATCCTAGTGCATCAAGTTACTTCCGCTTTGTGATGGTCCAAGGTACGCACATTTACACATTTCATTATATTATTGTTCGGTATTTTATACTCATATACATGATCCATGAATAATAAATCTTTCAGACACGAATCGCAATTTCACGTGTCGTGGGTTGACCCATGGCTAATGACACATTTTGCCACCCCTATTACCTACTATGCTTGCCCATAAACATATTAGCACCCTGGCATACTTTTCACCAAATTCAGTGGCACCTTGTCTTGGGATAAGGCCTCTAGTCCACTTTTTGCTACACTAGAAATCTGATCCAACGCGTCGTTAAGAAGGATATGCTCCAACGAAAAATCTCAAGGGTTCATCTCATAAAGATAATTGTTTTCTTTTACAACTTGCTTACTATGCTTGACGTCAACTTTCCTCCTTTACCTTGATTTGGAATAGGTTATTTTATATAATTTTCTTTAAAAATTATGAAAAAATTATTGACCCTCAAAATTTGTTGGGGTACATAAATAAGTTAATTTAAGCAAGTGCTTGATGAGTTACAATTTTAAACACAAACATTATTATGTTGATGATGATAGGGCTAGGATTGGGTCAAGTGAAGATTGGTCCAATCAATCATTATATAATAAGAGTAACAAAATTGAGAATTGTATAAGAAAAAAAAAATAGATCAAATAAATTCAGCAGTTCACATTCGATTTCACAGTTTAACTATAAAAGAAATGTCTATAATCAAAAAGTAAAACAAGGAATAAGCTTCCTCCTCCTTCTCCATCATGGCAAAGATGAAATTCAATGAAAAAATAATAATAATTAACAATCAAACTGAATTCTTCCAACTACGATGATCTTTGATGCAGTTCTAGTCAATATAAGCATGATGCAACATGACAAGGCATGATAAAATAGACAGGTCTTTGTGCCGAAGTAGCCAAACTTTAATTTCATGTTATCCATTATAGTTGTGAGCTACAATTTTTAGATTTGATGAGATGTGGATCCAATCCACTTGACATTAACAAGATTATGGATTTGATGTGTATAGCATAATCAACTAAAAACCAACCAATAATGTGTATTAGGGGTTGCACGGTTCTGTTTTTTATACCGATTTAGAAAAATTGAACCAATTTTAAAAAATGGTTTGATTCTTGAACCGATTCGAAGAAAATGGTTTGCTTCTTAAATTAAATTGAAAAAATATGGAGCAATTTAGTTCGCTTTGCTACTCGACTGAGTTTATTTAGTTTTTTCACACTCTTAAGAGTGAGTAGTTTGATTTTTAGCCCGAATCAATTTTGGAAGAAGGTTCGATTTTTGAACCAATTCAAAATAAAAAAATGGTTCAATCTTAAATTAGTTTGAACAATTATGATTCTTTTAGTGCGGTTTGGATTGTTTGTTTTAGTTTTTTTTCATACCCCTAATAAACATCAATCTCACAAGTTGAACGTTGTTCTATTTCGATCTTGAGAACTTCATACATATGGGTTGGCTTGTAAAGGCCCATTAAGGAGTCACACCTCTACTTCAATATATGGACCTCACGTGATCCTTCACTACCTACACATGTCACCCACTATGCACTTCCATAGTGGAGGTGCAATTCTTCACACTCAATAATGAGGTAATAGGCAAAACTGTTAGGTTTTCACTTTGTCTTATATCGTTAGGGAATATCTCCCACCAATATAAACTCATTTTATCTCATTGAAGAGTCATCTTGCATCTATCACTTTCATGAATGGTTACTCTACTAAATTCTAGAGTCACTAAGTGTGCCCTTACACATGCTCTCTTCTCTCAATCATACTTGATATGACACTCACGATGATTCTCTTAAAATTTTAGTTCATATCAATGCCTCATTAAACACCTATATAGCGAGATGAAGACCTAACTCTAACTCAAACGTATGGATGCGGTCTTGGGGTTTCTCTCTTTTTGGTAGTCTTTGCGGGTTTATTTTATGAGTTTTATAAAAGTTATGTTGTAGGAAAAGTAATTGTGTTATGTTATAGATATTCGTTTTCCGTGCTGTTTTTTTTTTTTTTTTTTTTGCTTAAAAAAATGCGAGCCCCATAAAATGTGTGTGTAGGAAACTTTTTGTAGTCATATTGCATGATGAATGCAGACCCTTATTTCATTGAATGAAAAACCGCAACTATAACATTAACAGCTAGGAGGGTGCTTTCTTTGTATTGAATAGTCTCCAAGGTGGCTCGAACCGTCAACCATGAGTAAATAATTTTCATTTGATCATTTGTTCACAATAATATTTTTTTAGAAAAAAAATATTTTCACACTTTTGGATTTTGGAGTGATTCTAAGTGTTTATTATAAACCATTAAATTTATCAGTTCATCTCTTACATAAATCATATGATCATGATAAATGTCTATTATGGATTTCCCTATGACTTTTAGTATTTTTCGATAATAAATGATAATTATACGATAAGTATTACACTTTATTATCTATATTAATTTTCATCCTAAATGTAATCCACATCAAATTAAAATTTTAGAATACTTAAATTTAAAATTTTATGAAATAAACAACTCCGACGAAACTTTTTTTTTTTTGAAAAAAGTTTTATGCAAAGAAAAATGTAATTGAATTACATAGTTAGAAAAATATAAAGGTTCAAATTCTAGAAATATCACCTGTAAAAAAAATCTAATTGTATTACTCCATTACTAAAATGGTTAGTGATCAGAACCAATTTTACCTGGCTGATTATGATGATTTTCCTTTATACAAATGATTTGATGTAACTTTAATTCATAGGTCTTAACTAGAATAAAGTTGGGGTGTACCTTCAAGATACTCCGACACTCAAGTCAAATTTTATGTGAGCAAGTTTATTCATGTAGAAAAAGATGTATACCTTGTATTCAACACACTTATATTTATAGTGAGGGAATGACATACTTGGGGGATGCACGTGCAATTAGTGAAGCAACAAGATATTTCAATTGATCCTTATGTGGGTAGCTGAAGTTCATTTAGCAAAGGAGTTGCATAAATAATATGGCTGAAGTATAATATAGTTTTTCTTGACTAAATTCCTTTATTGAAGATATCTTTCTTCCTGGTGAAAGCTTTAAATGTGGGCTTTATATTTCATTCCATATTAGTTATATTATAAGCTAAAAGTACAAAGATGTGATGGCCGAAGGAGGTTGATTGAGGATATTCTCTGATTATATAACCAAAAAAAGTACAAAAATGTCATGATAAAAAAATGTTATAATTGTATTAGCAATTTAAAAAATCAAAATGAAAAAAAAAATCTCTTTCGCTTTAACTGTCTTAAGTATTCTAAGGGCTCGTTTGAACGGACTTTCAAAAATAATATTTTTTTATAAAAGTTAAAGCTATTTAAATTTATTAAAAAATATTTAATTTTTAAAAAAAATATTTGACTTTAAAAAAAAAAAAACAAATTTTTAGCTTTTTTGTGACTTATGTTTTTTTTTAAAAAACTGGCATCCAATTTTTTGTTTTGAAAAAAAAATAACGTTTGAAAAGAAAAAAAAAAAACCCCTCCAAACATGCCGTAATCCTGTAGACTTTTAAATTGGACTATGTCTGCGGACCAGTCCCATTGGTGCCGTTCACGTTGCGCCATTTGAAAAGTATTCTACGAAGTGAACCCCTATATTTTACCTAATTAAAATATTTATTACTTAATATTTTATCTATTAATCGTTTCATTTTATATTTGTTAATTGATTACTTAATACTTCAGTGGAGCGATTTAATTCTTTAGACAAAAAAATTATTTATCTTTTTAGATTAGACAAAAAACTAGCTATGAGCACAATGACGAAGATCACACTCCCTGCATTTTCGAAGTTATCAAATGCCATGAATGACTTGCACAACACAAGTATCACAAATGCTACTATTGAAAAATAACAAAAAATAAAATACATTACTTATTTAACATGTTTCCACATTAGCTAAATTCAAGTTACTTATTTCTATTTTGTCTAGCAAGAACTCAAATTTTAATTCATAAATCATAACTATTCATTTAAGTAATATTATTAAGGGAAAAATAAATTTTATGCTGCACGAGATTTCTAATTTCATGTTATAGATATATTAAGTGTGAGAGTCACTTATTTAAAAAAATAAAAAATGAGTGTCACACTTTTTTATGATATATATATATATATAATTTATTTTCTTACGTAAGATAAGAAAAACAAATTTCTATTATTAATGGCTGTATTTTTGTGGAATTTTCATGTAGTCCACAGTTGATGATGCCGTGTCCAACGTTACAAAATTCAAAGAACCTACGCTCAAGACTAAGTACACGCGTGAAGTCATCAATAGAACATTTACGAGAAAAGTTTCTGTGTGTGCTGCAGGAGTACAAAAATACCATGGTCCCCTATTTTCACAAAAGAAAAAATTCACTTTATTTATTTTTTTATTTATATTTTCATCTATGTCTCCCATTTTTTAAAGTTGGACCACTGAATTTTTGTGCTATTGAAGCATAAACTTTTCTCAACATTTACAAGTCAGATCATTTTTATTTTTTTTGGTTTTCTATAATTATTTCTACCCATTTGAATGAGATTAATTCTCTCTGTGACATAGAATTGACCCCAAAGTATTTTACCTAGAAATTGGAAAAATGACTTTTCAATCATAATTGTATGCTCTTTGCAGCACATTCCGCTTATCATAGAATCCATCCCACAAATAAGATAGGTTGCAGAAGCCATCTGAAACCATCAATGGAATTGAATGACGTCATATTAAGACAACACAAGTAAGTCATGCTGTTACTATATAAAGAAGGCTCAAAACCAAAGTAATAAAGTATGATCATCTTCTCAATTTATTACTTAAGCTCATTTATCAAACACTAAATTGCACAAAGATCTAAAGCAACATTGCAACCATCTTGCGTTATATCACACCAGATCCCACTACAAACTTATTTCGAACTTTAATTGAATCAGACTTAATCGTGTGTGGTCAGACCTATTATTCTTTGGACGGATCATACAAGACTTAAAAATTCGATACAATTTTGTTTTATACTAGAAAAAAACTATTCTTATATTGTTGGAAAGTAATTTTCTTGCTTGTAGGCCCATCGATTTTCGTATTTTTTTTTTATTTTTTATAAATGAGTGGCCCCACCACATGATTATGATTATGTGTATGGTTGAAGAGAAAACATCCTATGCAACAATCTTTTTCATTCATGGGTTTTCTTGTATGCTTCTCGAAGAAGAATTTTCTTTGGTATGTCTATCATTGATGCATGTCATATTTTACTGATTATGTGACCCCTTATTTCCAGCAGATAATGCATAAAAGAAATTCTCTTCATTTCATAGACTAGAGTTTTGAAGAAAGTATTTTCCTGTGTTTGGAAACCACCTTTTATTGTAACAATATTCTTGTTCAAAGAAATGTCAAAAACAAATAATAAATTTTGATATAAAAGAATTATAAAACCAATAATTTTTATAAAGAAGATCAGTATGCATCGGTATAAATTAAGTCACTCTTATACCATTTTTTTTTACTGGATAATTTTATTTCAAAATTCAGCATTGGTTTGAAAGTTCCTATCACATATGTAGTAGTTATAAAATATTACAATAATCTAAACTTTTTTAGTATACATCAAATTTACATTTAATGCTTTACCAATCCAAATGCATCTCTGAGTTGACGAAGTCAAACACAAAAATTCAACGTAGACAAAGACTTCAGCATCATAAGGGAATCCAATAGTGTTTAATTTGATATATATCAACAACATCTTCCAAAACACAAGGACCAAGTTGATTCTAGCCATGGCTTCTTCTCTGCTACCCCTTTTGCTATGCTCACTGATTCTACTACCCTTTTGTGTTCTAGCCCAAACCAGAAGCCAGATAAACGTTGGGGATTCTCTTAAAGCAGAATCTAGCAACTCCACATGGGTAGTTTCACCTTCTGGTGACTTTGCCTTTGGCTTTCTACCACTCACAGACACTGATCTTTTCATTCTTTGCATTTGGTATGCAAAGATTCCAGACAAAACCATAATCTGGTATGCTAACACAGATAATCCTACACCAAAGGACTCAAAAGTTGAGCTTAATGCTAATGATGGGTTAGTGCTTACTGCTCCTGATGGTAACCAGTTATGGAAGACACAAGGCCTTAGTGTTGGGGTTGCTAATGGTGTCATCAATGACACTGGCAACTTTGTTCTTCGGGATGGTAACTCCAACAGTGTGTATGAGACTTTCAAGGATCGTAGAGACACCTTGTTGCCCTCTCAGATTCTTGAAAAGGGTGGAAAGCTTTCTTCTAGACTTATGGAGACAAATTTCAGTAAAGGAAGGTTTGAGCTTGTTTTTCAAAATGATGGTAATCTTGTGATGCATTCTATAAATTTACCATCTGGATATGCTAATGAAAACTATTATGAAAGCAAAACTGTTGAGTCCAATACATCAAGTCCTGGAACTCAATTGGTCTTTGATAGTTTTGGGAACATATATATTTTGAGAAAGAACAATGAAAAATACAATTTTTCAGAAGTGAGTGGAGTCTCTACCACTCAATTTTATCTTAGAGCAACTCTTAATTTTGATGGGGTGTTCACACTCTATCAACATCCAAAGAGTTCCTCCGGGAATCAAGGTTGGACCTCAATATGGTCTCAACCAGATAATATCTGTAGTTACAATGTTAATTCAGGTAGTGGAGTTTGTGGATACAATAGCTTTTGTACCTTGGGAGATGATAAGAGACCAACATGTCAGTGCCCAAAAAGGTACTCACTACTTGATCCTAATGATCCATATGGTAGCTGCAAACCAGATTTCATAATGGGATGTGCAGAAGATGAACTTAGCAACAGGCAAGATCTCTATGAGTTTGAGGTTTTGATCAATACTGATTGGCCTCTTGCAGACTATGTGCTTCAAAGTCCTTTCACTGAAGATGAATGCAGACAGTCTTGTATGGAAGATTGCATGTGTGCTGTTGCAATTTTCAGGTTAGGTGATCACTGCTGGAAGAAGAAGTTGCCACTTTCAAATGGGAAAGTTGATGCTACACTTAATGGTGCTAAGGCCTTTATTAAAGTGAGGAAAGATAATTCCTCCTTTGTTGTTCCTACAATCATTGTGAACAAGAATAGGAGCACTTTGATTATGGTTGGATCTTTCCTTTTGGGTAGCTCAGCTTTTCTCAATCTCATATTGATTGTTGCAATATGCTTGAGCACTTCCTTCATTTTTCAGTACAAGAAGAAGCTTAGAAGAGTTAGCAAAAGTGACACTGTTGCTGAAACCAATTTGCGTTGCTTCACTTATGAGGAGCTTGAAGAAGCTACCAATGGATTTGACAAGGAGCTAGGAAGGGGTGCTTTTGGTATTGTTTATGAAGGAGTAATAAACATAGGTTCCACAACTCGTGTGGCAGTTAAAAAGTTGAACACTTTTCTCTTGGATGAGGTTCAGAAGGAATTCAAGAATGAACTGAATGTCATTGGTCTCACACATCATAAGAACTTGGTTCGTTTGCTTGGATTTTGTGAGGCTGAAGAAGAACGGTTACTAGTTTATGAGTACATGAGCAATGGCACTTTAGCAAGTTTTCTTTTCAATGGGGAAAAACCAAGTTGGAAACTTAGATTACAAATTGCATTTGGTATTGCTAGAGGACTTAGATATTTACATGAAGAGTGCAACACCCAAATCATCCATTGTGACATAAAGCCTCAAAACATTCTCCTTGATGATTACTTTAATGCAAGGATTTCTGACTTTGGATTGGCTAAGCTTTTGAAAATGAACCAAAGCAGAACCAATACTGGCATAAGGGGAACAAAAGGGTATGTTGCAATTGAATGGTTTAGAAACATGCCTATCACAGCTAAAGTGGATGTGTATAGCTATGGGGTATTGCTACTTGAGATAATAGCATGCAGAAAAAATGTAGAAATGGAGATAGAAAATGAAGGGAAAGCAATCCTAACTGATTGGGCTTGTGACTGCTATGCAGATGGTAATTTGGCTGCCTTGGTTGAGAATGACAAGGAAGCATTGGATGATAAGAAGAACTTGGAGAGGTTGGTAATGATTGCCATTTGGTGTGTTCAAGAGGATCCATGTCTTAGACCCACCATGGGAAATGTGACACAAATGCTTGAAGGTGTTGTTGAAGTGCAAGTTCCACCATGCCCCGCACCTATTAGTATTCAATATTCTCTAGATTAATCAGTTGGTGCTAGTCCTTGGTATGTTATCTTATGTCTGTGTATTCAGTTTTAGCTTTATGTTTGTTCCTTCAGCATTAGCACTATAAGTTTATAAATAGTGAGAGCAATTATGAATCTGTTTATGATGCTCATAAAACTTTGATACATGTACCTCAATTTATGTTAATATACTCTATGTAAACTACATCTGAGAGATATAATATAAAATTATTAAAGGTTCATTGCTTATAAACTTGAACTGTTGGGTGTGATGATTGCTTTATCATGATATCAGAATTTCTGTAATTACGGGGTCATGAGTTTAATCATTATAACCCTCCACTTTCTAGTGGAATTAAGTTAACACCCTGATGTATTGTTCACTCTTTAAGTCCAAATAACTCTTGCGTGATAGAGTGTGTTAGAGAGATATAATATAAAAATTACTGATGAACTTTCACGGAATAAGTTTGAACTCTTGGGTGAGATAGTTGCTTGTGTATAATAATGTCAAGTGCACAACAAAATCTCAAAAGCATGGTATTCGAGTACAATGCTTGTTTAACCAAAACAGATTCAAGAAACAGGGCATATAATCCTCCTAATTAAACAATCATGTTATAAATTCAAGTGAGCTAATGCATAATGTTTTGATTGATTTATAATTAATAATTCAAATTAAACGTATATATTGTTATTATCAAATTAAAATACAAATTTTTCCTTAATGGAAATTATCTTTGACAGCAGTTTTCTTCATCCTTCTCAATTTATTCAGAATTATTATCCCCTAATTTTTTTTTATCAATTATCTTATTATTATTTTTTTAATCCAAATCTATGGGCTAACCTAAATTATTAGGGACTCAAATGAAATACAGAAATTAAGCTCCCCTAATAAACATTCCTTTTTTTAGTTCTGTTTCTGGAGAAAAATTATATTTATATTTTATTTTTATGCTTAAGAAGAATTTTTGAAAAAAAAATGTTTCATAACATAATTTATTTATATTTTAACTAAGAGATAATATATATTTAATAAATGATTAAAAAAGTAATTTGTTTTTAAATTTCTTCACCGATTCATTGATTAATCAACTAATCCGATAAAGAGGGTAGAACGACAAGTGCAGGAAAACTCTTTATATCAAATTTTTAACACAATTATTTTTTATTTATATCATTTAATGTTTCTGAACTACCGGTTTGTTCCTAGAATATAAAAATAAACTAATTTTATTAAACACTATTTTAACTATTTAAAATAAGAGTTTAATGTTTCTACAGTCAATAAAAATAAATTTATCTTCAGTGAACTTAAAATAATATCATTTTGAGATTGAAATATTAAAAAAAATTATAATAATAAAGACTAATACAACACTAAAATAAATTAGAATTATAAAAATATATTTTTTCAACTCTAACTCATTGGAGATAACTTATTTTTATTTACGGGACAAACATTAAACCTTTAAATTAATTATATTGTACAACTATCTGACTCTATTAAACACTTTGTTAAAGTAGGAAGTGGATTCTCACACATGTTATTTAACGCAATAATGTCACTAATAGGATGTAACTATTTATTCATAAATTAGTGTTATAGAAATAAGATGGACCCGGAAACCAATGAATCGTTTATATAATTGACCCGATTTCGGCTATAAAATAGAACGGTGTGACTCTGCCGGCTTTAATAAAAATTGATGAACCGGTGACCCAGCTTAGTTTATAAAAAATAATAATAATTTATTTTTATCAATTGATTTTTATTTTGAAGTATTTAAGTAATTTGTTGTTTATGTATCTATAACATTAATATTATCTTGATTATATAATATGTAGAAAATTTTGATTTAATTTATAATTAAAAATATCATCTACTAAACTTGAACCACCAGTATTACTAATATTATATGTTTGATTGATGTTTTGTTAAACAATTATATGTAATTGATTATTTTTCATATTAAAATATTAAACATAACGTAACTTAAATGTAGAGATTTAAATTTGAGGAAGGATCCGTTTACCAAATTTTTTTTAAATTTTTTTACAAATTATACTATGTTCTCTCGGGAGAACATAGTATAATGAGTGTTCTCCCGGGAGAAGATAGTGTAGTTTGTAAGAATTTGTAAACAAAAAAGTTTGTAAATATAATTTACCTCTTTAAATTTTTTTAATGAATTTTATTTTTAATTTCTAACTTGTGAGAACCAATAAGAAAAAAGGGTACAATTACATAAACTTAACATATAAATAAACACAAACGCAGTTTATAAATGACTAAGTTTAAGGGAAATAATAATCTATTTGTTGAATGAGATTATTATGTTATATCAAATTGAATGTGGACCATTTTAAATTTTTTCGTTTAAAATTAGTGTCTATATTTCAGGCAAAAAAATTTATTTAATGTTTTTTAATAAATTAATTACGCATTTATTATAATTTTAAAAATAATTACACATTTATTGTACGACGCCCATTTTGGACGTCACCAATGACGTCTAAATTGGGCGTCACTCAAGAGGCTATCACGCCTAAATTTGGGCGTCACTTATCAGGTGTTGACACGTGTCATATTTTTTTTTTCCAAAAAAAACAATAATTTAATCATAAAACTTCTGAAGGCCATAACTTTTGACTCAGGTATCCAAATCAGGTAATTCTTTTTTTGATTCCACATAACTTTTCGAGATCTACGCAATGACATCTCATTTGATATATTTTATTTCTCACAAACATAATTTAAATTTGCAAGAATGATATTATAAGAGCGGTTAAATCCAGAAGCCTCTGAGTTCTGGGTTTGTGATTTAATATAAAAAAATAAATAAAGATTTGATTTGTGATCTAAATTAAAAAAATAAATAAAGATTTGATTTCTGATTTGATTCGTAGTCTGAAATTAATGATGACTTATAAATATTTTTCAAAAATAAAATCTTTCTTCCTTAGAGATTTAGAATATTTATTTTATTATTTTATTTATTAATACATATTTTTCAAATTGATTTTTGAGTTTAAATCACAAATCAAATCTTTATTTTGTTTTTCTTATTAATAATAATTTCTATTTTTAATTTAAATCACAAACCAAATTTTTTTTAATAAAAATAAAAAAATTTATTTTTTTAATTTAAATCACACATCAAATCTTGATTTATTTTTGATATTAAATCACAAACTCAGAACTCAGAGGCTTCTGAGTTTAAAAATGTGACACGTGCCAACACGTGTCAACACCTGACACGTCACCAATCACGTCTAAATTGAGTTTCAATCAAGAGGCAATCACGCCTAATTTAGGTAATTTTATTTTTGAAATACATTCATGAGCCATCATTAATTTCAGACCACGAATAATAACCCAGAAGCTTATAACATTAATTGTTAATTTAAAAAATAATATACTTCTTCCTTAGAGATTTAGAATATTTATTTAAGTATTTCCTTTATTTCTACAGATTTTGCAAATTGATTTTTTAGTTTAAATCACAAATTAAATCTTTATTTTGTTTTCCTTATTAATAATAATTTTTATTTTTATTTTTATTTAAATCACAAACCAAATTTTTGTTATAATAAAAAAAATTATTATAAAAAAAATTTAAATCACAAATCAAAATTTTATTTATTTTTTTATATTAAATCACAAACCCAGAACTCAGAGGTTTCTGGGTTTAACCGCTCTTATAATACCATTTTTGCAAATATAAATTGTGTTTGTGAGAAATAAAATATGTCAAATGAGATGTAATTGCGTAGATCTCGAAAAGTTATGTGGAATCAAAAAAAGAATTATCTGATTTGGATACCCAAGTCAAAAGTTATGGCCTTAAGAAGTTTTATGATTAAATTATTATTTTTTTGGAAAAAAAAATATGACACGTGTCAACACCTGATGAGTGACGCCCAAATTTAAGCGTGATTGCCTATTGAATGACGCCCAATTTAGGCGTCATTGGTGACGCCCAAAATGGGCGTCTTATTGTGCAATAAATATGTAATTATTTTTAAAACTATAATAAATGCGTAATTAATTTATTGAAAAACATTAAATAAATTTTTTTGCCCTATATTTCATTTGAGCTCACAACTATATTTCATAAATCACAGAAAAACAGAGTAAAAGCTCAGTGCATTTTGTGAGCACGTTCTAAAAGTTTAATCGTTCGCTCGAAGCAAGAGGCAACTTAGTGAAGGTTTTGTTCGGAAACCCTAATTCTTGAGCATGTTTTGATTTCTTGTTATGTTATTACTTCAATTTCTGCAGTTATTTCTTCACTTTCTTGTTTTATTTTGGATTTGGATTTTTACTTTTTGTTGATTGTCGTTTAGGGTGCCAATATTATTGTCCACATGGGTGTGTTATGTTTTTTTTTTTGCCTATTTAACGCTGCGTAAAGAGAGAGAGAGAGAGAATGCATTGAACATTAGAAAATTCTTTTGGCCTCCAAGGATTAGGGTAGCAAAGAATTTTTATGGACACAGGAAAAAAAGATGTTGTGGAAATCACATTTCAAAACTAACAACTTCAAATAATAATAATAATAATAATTAATTTCTTATTTTGCTAAATACAATTCTATGTATTTCTTTGTTAGTAGAGTTCATTGAATGTACACATATAGCTCTAATAGAGTTTATGTTATTGTATTAACAGCTATTCTTGTATGAGCTTTTGGATTTTTTATTTTATTTTTAATTAGAAGCTACTTATAAGTTAAAACTAAAAAAAAAAATTAAAAGTTATTTGGTGATTACATGAAATTTTTAGTTTAAAAGTTACTTAAAAACACATATTTTAAAAAAACTCCCCCTCTCTATTTCTATAACTTTTTATTTCAAAAAACACACAATTCAAGAAAAGTAGCTTAAAAAAAAAAACTTCTCCTAAGAGTTTTTGGCTTTTAGCTTTTTTCTTCAGAATAAAAAAAAAACTTTTCATTGTAAGAGTTTTTTTCAAAACATATTTAACCTAACTTTTGCTTATAAATAATCTCTAACTTAAATAAAGAGAAAATTCAAACTCGCTTTGAAAATGATCACTTTTAAATTTCAAGAAGCTTATAACTATTAACTAGTCATGATTTAAGTTTTCCCCTTTTAGCAAGATAGGGCAAGGCAGTGATAATTTTTTTTTCTCAATAGTAGATAATAAAATACCCAAACCCCCCATTGTCTTCCATTTGAAACTCTCTTTTAAGGAGGGGCAAATTGATCATTTTACTCAAATTATTCACAAACAAAAAGACCACACCACTAGGGTGCTAAACGAACCAGGAGTCTTTGCCTCGGCTCGCGAAGGCATGAACTTACATGTCTAAAATTGGTTGTTGGCAGCAGACTTGAACATGTATAAAAGTTCGTTTAATAAAAAGGTCTGAGGCTCCAATTCAAAAGCTCGGCCTTAGAGTCTCTCATGCTGACCTAGTATATTATTATTATTATTATTATTATTATTATTATTATTTTATGTTTTTTATACTACTTGTAATAACTCTCTCTTTCTCTTCAATCCATTTCACCCCATTTTATTGGTTAAACAGACTTTTTGAATGATTTTGTTCTATATTATGTTGTTTGGATATACATTGAATTTATAAATATTTATGGAATTACTAGTGTTGTTAATTCTATATTTTGTTTGGATGAATTTTTGTTATTATTTTTTTAAACAGGATAAATCAGGCTTTTATTTTTTGTAAATAAGCCACATGGCGATAATTATATTTATAACAGGTCTGTCTGACACATTTTGACACAGGCTTAGCCTCTTAAGACCAAAGTTCGGCTCGGCTCGCCCGTTAACACCCCTACACACCACCTTACAAGTGATGAATCTTCTTCCTTCTCCATAAACCGTCGGCCACCATATCTTATTCTTCATACTTCTTCGCAAACACTCGATTTCTCCCAAAGCCACCTTCATCTTTTCACCACTAATGTGTCTTTTTGACATTGATAGCATATATGTGTATACCCCAAGAGTCGACGCAGGTAGTTACACTCGATGGTATCATAGCTATTTCCCAACGGGAAACCTATGGTGATCTGATCTTTTGTATTGTATTATATATGTGTTTGCATAGGGAATAGTCCAATATGGAACATTATTTTGCATGGTTGAGTATTATGTTGTGAGGTGTGAACTTGATCAACTCACTGCAGTGTATGATGTGTGCAGGATCATGGTAAACAGTAGACGTACACCGACAACTCCAGATGAGGGGGTTGACCCTATGAAGGCTGCTCTTATTGGCATGCCCCAGGCTATACGAGATCTAGTCCAAGAGCTAAGAGCAGGTAAAGTTGATAGGGTTCAGGACTTCAATCAGCAAGGGGCAAGACCAGCAGTTGGTGTTGACCAACATTGGTTGATAGAGTTCAGGAAGCATCAGCCTCCATCATTTTTGGGAGAGTATGACCCGGATGCGGCCGCTAAATGGCTGCGCGACTTGACCAAGATCTTTAGAGTGATGGAGTGTTCTGACTCGCAGAGGGTAAATTTTGCTACTTACATGTTGCAAGGAAATGCTGATTGGTGGTGGGATGGTGTCAAAGCCCAATTAGAGCAACAGGGGACCGAGATTACGTGGCAGGTATTTGAGGAGGCTTTTCTTAACAAGTATTTTTCCCGGGATGTCTGTAACACCCCGTATATATCCGGTAATGTTATCATACTATCGTATTAAGCAGCGCTTAATTAAAAATGCGGAATATCTTTTTCTTTTCAATTATGATGACATTATCGTTACCAACTTGCTTATTAAACATTTAATAAAACATCGCCTGTATGTAATTGCAATAAAATAGCTATCCGAAATACCTCATAATATAGATAATAAAAGTGTGGCTCTAGTCACGGAACTACAACAACATAGACCGGACCATCTAATAGTTTATACAACTCCAAACCAAAAGCACTAACATAAAGTGTCATCGACAATCCTCATGCTCAATCAAATAAGGCAACAGGCCCAACATCAGTCTCAACAACAACATAATCATAAATAATGGAAAACATAAACAGCATCCATATCCAGTCATGGCAGCAAACAACATAATATCATCAACTAAGCTCTGGCCTCCTGCCGCCAGAAGCATCAGTCACCAAACTATCGGAACCTGAAATAAGCATTCCCCAAACGTGGGGTGAGATCTCTAAACAAGAAATCTCAGTAAGATAAAGGGTCCTCAAGGATCTTCCACCCCAAGCTCACTTACATGTGCAATATAAGTTCAAAAGCAGTTATCATCATCAGTTCTAAAATAGTGCAATGCAGCTGATAATCATGTCATGTGTGTCAATTCTATTCTACTGGCCAGAGAAATACAGGATTTACATACGCAAAATACCCACACTAGTGCAAGACGCTACTTGTATTTACCCTGGATCACCATATTGTATGACACCACATACTCAGGCTCACCGTCAAGATGAAACAACACATGCATATTAAAAGTCCTTACACATAAAGCTCAACAGCATTTCAAATATTCAAAGCATGTAACACATCATGCATACAACCACACCCCCATGGGACATGGTGGAACCACAACGTGGCTAAACCGAGGACACGAAAGCTTACCTTGCAAGCTAACTCCAACAGCCAAGAGTCCACAGCTCAAAGTCCAAACACAGCAGATTCACAATCTGTTATGGACCAATACTATATCAATAATAATGCAACACAAACATATAAATTAAAGACAACGTCTTTCCTTACGTTTTACGTCTTAAGGCTCCATACCAAGCCATAAGTCCTTAATTACAACGATTCTGACTTAGTTCATTAATTACAGAAGTTCAACTTCATCAATCTAAGGTCCACCAACCCCCAATAGCCTACTGTACACACAACACAGCTACTGTTCTACGAAATCCCAGAATATCTGGATATCCCTCGGGACCATATCCGGATATGCAATATCCGGATATCCAGAATCCCATATCCGGATGTCCAAATCCCATATCCGGATATCACATATCCGGATATTGTTCGGGCACATATCCGGATATTTCACAACAGAATGCAGAAACTGCATTTCGTGAAGATATCCTTCCAAGGTTGGGTTTTTACCGATTTTAAACACCTAAACATGCATTTCTAGGTGTGTTTGACCAACCCCAACATTAAGTTATCATCTTTTAACCTTTACATGCATCAAGGTTCCATTTTTAAGCTTAAAGACTCAAGATCAAAGGTGATAAAGCTTACCAAAGCTCAAACTCAGAAAAAGGGTGCTCTTGGAGCTCACACAACAGCTCCAAGGTTCTGACTTCAAGGGTGCACGAAAATGCCTTCACAAAGGTTGGTTCTTTCTCACCAAAGGTCACCACTTGGACCTCAAAATGCCATGACTATGGCTTTCAACACCCAAACCACCCAAAACCAGCACCCTCACCCACACACAGAGGATGGAAACTCAGAATACACCCTCACACTTCCTCACCATGCATGTTCTTAAGTGTATACAAGCTCAAAGAGGGAAGAAATCAAGTAAAGGTGACAACTTGAGTTCAAAAATGGTGAAAGGAGGCAATGGAACAGTAAACCACCATCAGCCCACCAAGTGCTTCACGTAGGAATTCTGGTATGCCTAGGATTATGTGCTAAAATACATATACATAGTCACTTAGCCAATTAACACACAGTATTAACTTTAATTGCTACGCTTAGCATTTTAATCCCAAACTTTGGAATCTGAAACTACACATTTTTTCAAGAATTATCATATTTTTCTTATAATTTTCTGAGCACCTTTCCGGTACGCGCTTTTACAAGCCAGTACCGGTTTCTAGCACCAGTTCTCATTTTTTGAACTTGAAACTTGTTTTACAAGTCCTACATATTATTCTAGTAATTATCATGCACTTACATTAATTTTTCGGGATACTTTTTCGGTACGCACTTATACCGACTAGCAGAATCGGTATCTGCACTTTTCTTCCGAAAAGCGACTTTCAGCATTATTACTCACTTACTATAATTATTAAAGCCTCATAATAATTATTAGGGTCAATTATGGAATCATTTCCTAATTTTGCATAATTTATTAATTAAATTCCTTAATTAACGGTGCAGGTTCTTACAATGTCCGCGAACAGAAGGAGATGGACTTTGGTGCACTGAAGCAAGGAAGCATGACTATTGACGAGTACACAACAAAGTTTGAAGATTTGGCCCAATACACCAACGAGGGAAGAAGCAGGAGCGATGAGCAATGGTTGGTTTCAATGTATAAGAGGAACTTGAGGCCAGAGCTGCAATTTAAGCTAGTTGGCTTTCTAATTAAAGACTTGACCACTCTAATCAATACCTGCATAGTCCTAGAGCAATGGGAGGAGACAAAGAAGGCTAGGGTCAGTGGCCCCGATAGAGATGAGCAACATAAGGGGGTAGGTCAGGTCAAGGGCAAAGCCCTCCAACTACAGGTTCAGGGAAACAATTAAGTTTAAGAGGGATGGAGGCCTTTGGAGCCAGAGACCGGGAGCTACGAGATATCCCCGTTGCAGCACCTGCCGGAAGGACCACCTGGGCGAGTGCAACTTTGGCCAGAACGTATGCTATACGTGCGGCAAGCCAGGACACTTGTCTAAGGAGTGTACCCAGGGAGCGGATCCTTAGCCTACCTAAAGACCACAGATTGGAGGAAGAGTCTTCACTCTCAGTTACTCAGGGTTTGTGTTATTTAATCACTATTGTGCATGTTACAAATTGTTGAACTAATGCATGTTTGCACAGAGTTGAAGTTTAAATATTATTATAATTGTGTATTAATCTGATACAAAGAGGTCTCTATTTATAGAGACTAAAAAACCTAATTCTTGACCTAATGGGCTTGGCCCAATACAACAAATACTAATAATAATAAAAGACCTAATATTTACAACACTCCCCCTCAAGCTGAGGAATAGATATTTATCATTCCTAGCTTGCTAGTAAGTTCTTGAAATATGTCTGAAGGAAGTCCATTTGTCAATAGATCAGCAATATGAGATTCAGGACTTACCAGTGGTTCAGACGATTGAGGTTGCTGCTGAGGCAATGTGGGTTGTTTCCTTCTTTGATATACCAACTCAGGTGTCATAATCTTTCGTATCTCTGGTGAACTTGATGTATCAGTCACAGGAGGATCACTAAAAGGAGGATCAGACACAGAAGGAACAGGAATAATAGGGACAAAAGGAGGATACACTGACACAGGTAAAGGAGTAGACACTGAAGACTCAAAGAAGGGAAGTGATGAGCTTTCTGGTGAAGGATTCTCCCCCTGAAGATGAGGACATTGGAAAAAGGACTCAGATTCCTGAAATATAACATCCATAGAAACAAAAAGTTTCCTACTACCAGGGTGACAGCACTTGTAGCCCTTCTTATCGGGAACATAACCAAGAAAAACACATTTAATAGCCCTAGGGTCCAACTTACTGCGATGATGTTTATGAACATGAACAAAAGCAACACACCTAAACACTCGTGGAGGAAGACTCATAGTTGGAATAGAAGGGAAAAAAGAAGTTATAGAGTGAATATGACTTACATGGTCAAGTACCCGAGTGGGTAAACGGTTGATCAACAATGCTGTAGTAAGAATAGCATCTCCCCAATAGTATTTGGGTACATGTGTCTGAAACATTAATGCACGAGCCACTTCAAGAAGGTGACGATTTTTTCTTTCAGCAACCCCATTCTGTTGAGGGGTGTCAACACAAGTAAGTTCATGAATCATACCGTTATTTCGTATAAATTGAGAAAAATTGTGATTAACATATTCAATACCATTATCTGTTTTTAGTGTCTTGATTTTTTTACCAAATTGGGTCTCAACCATTTTATAAAATTGAAAGAACAGATGTGGTACCTCAGACTTTTCACGCATTAAGTAAACCCAAGCTACACGAGTGCAATCATCAATAAAAGAAACAAACCATCTATTTCCAGAAGCATGAGGGACTTTAGAAGGACCCCAAACATCAGAATGAATAAGATCAAAAGGTTCAACACTCTTAGTACTACTAGAAGGAAAAGACACACCATGATGCTTAGCAAACTTACAAACATCACAATGAAAAGACTCAACAGACTTAGACAAAAACAATGATGGAAATAAAGACTTGAGTAAACTAAAAGGAGGATGTCCTAAACGCTTATGATGAAACCAAATCAAAGAATCAGCAGTTGATTGACCATGAGACATGAAGATGTGATCTGTTACTTTATTTGTGGGAGATTGTGACACCAGATAGTACAGCCCACCTTGCTCTTTAGCACTACCAATCGTCTTCCCCATGGTGAGATCCTGAAAAACACAATGGGTAGGGAAGAAGGTTACAGTACAATTCAAATCTTTTGTAATTTTATGAATAGAAAGAAGATTCGTGGAGAGTTTAGGAACATGAAGAGCATCTTTAAGATGTAAGGACTGTTGTAAGTTTATGTCACCAGAACCCGCAACTGATGTATGTGAGCCATCAGCTATGGCTATTGTATGGGTTCCAATGGTAGGATGATAAGAAGTAAAAGAGTCAGCACAACAAGCCATATGATCAGTAGCACTAGAGTCAACAACCCAAGAATGTTTAAAATCATTACATGAAGAAAGGAAAGAATGAGTTTTGGAGCTCATACCGGTCATAGCCAAAGCACTAGTATCAGATGGCTTACTCAGATAATCAAGGATGGTTCGGAACCGTTCCAATTCATTTGGACGAAATACATGTTGGGTCTCATTAGGTGCAAGAGTTATTTCAGAGGAAGGAAAATGTGCTTGACCACGCATCCTTGCCATTTTTTCTAAGACAGTTTTCTTTCCATGGAGGCGAAAGCATAAATCCTTGATATGACCTGTTCTTTTACAATAAGAACACCATCGATCATCTCTCTTAGGTCTAGAAGATGCACCATCGTAAAACTTTGTAAAGGAACTCCCTTGAGAAGAGGTCATACTGCACAAAAAATGGTCAAAGAAAAGCTCCAAGAAGCCAAAAAAAATACGGAAAAAATACCAAACGATGTCCGATTTGAGAAAACAACACAGATCCAAAAAGAAGACAAGGAGACGAGAAGAACTGCACTGGTCCGCCGCCGAGAACCACCCCCACGCGTCGGTGGAGTGGTCTGCGAGTGGGCTTCACGCGCTGAGAAAAAAGTGGCGCGTGAGAACGCTTGCGACGTTGGCCGGAGCTGAGCTTTCCACTGTGAGGTCGTCCGGAGGTGGCAGTCTCGTCTGTGGTTGTTCGGAGTTGAAAGGCGGCCGGGAAATGGTCAAACGCGATGAACATGATGCTTTCTTCTTCAAACGCGATGAACTGGATGTAATTTTATGAATAAAATCTTTCTTCGTTTGGGTGCTGATACAAAGAGGGAAAATAAGAGGAACAATGATCTTCTCGGTCCAAGAGGTCCCCGAAAAAAAGTTTTCGGTGGCGGCTGATGGCAGCGAGAGACGAAAAAAAAAAGAATAAAAGGTTTCATAGGCTCGGAAGCAGAGCCCTCAGGATCGAGAGCAGTGTTTTAAAACTCGGCTCGGACCGGCCGGGTCGACCCGGGACTCGGTGACCCGGTGGGTTCCCTGGTCCGAGCGGATAGTTGCACCGCTTCTGCAGTCAACCCGGATTGGACCGGTTGACCCGACCGAAACTCGGCGACCCGATTGACTAGGGTTAGACCGGTTATTGCTCTCTCTTTTTTTGTAATTTTTTTTTTTGTTAATAAGAACTTTTGAATTAAATCATATTCATATTTTATGATGAATATGATTAAAAGTAAGGTGAACACTGATGGTCTCATGATAAGGTATTTTAGATTAGTGCAGTTCGTTTATGTAATTTAGTTGCATCTTATAATGATCTCATGAAATTAAGTGGTGATAAACACTGATGGTCTCATGATCTCATCTCAACGCCGGACACTTTTTTTTTAGTGTATATTTCATTCATACTATTTGTTATCATGATAACAGTGACACTTTTTTCTTAGTGTATATTTCATGCATACTATTTGTTATCATGATTTAATTTATCTGTATCATGTCAAGCATAAAAAGTGCATTTAACTTATATTGCAATTTTAATCCAATATTAGGATATGGTTTAGAGCTAGAAGCTTAGAAGTATATAATATTTGCTATCATTGAAAATCAATTTATTTTTTGAAGCTCATTGATAGTTTTCTTATGTGAATTTTTATTAATATAAGTAATATTTTTATATTTTTAATAAGTGAACAGTAATTCCGGTTCAACCCGGTTGAACCAGTGACTCAGTGGCCTAGTACCTCGACCGGTTCGATGACCGGTCCGAGTTTTAAAACACTGATCGAGAGCTCTGATACCAACTTGAAAAGAGTAATCAGAAAAATATTATTATAATTGTGTATTAATCTGATACAAAAAAAGTCTCTATTTATAGAGACTAAAAAACCTAATTCTTGATCTAATGAGCTTGGCCCAATACAAAAAATACTAATAATAATAGAATAACTAATATTTACAACACTATATTTAAATGGGTGTTCAGTCGATTAGGAGGAAGTGGGGTGAGGGGAATGTGAAATTTCTTGAAATGGTGCCTTGTGAATGGATGAAATGATTGCTGTTATTGTATAAGGTCATAATAAATGTACTTTTGCATGTTTGGAAATTGGGGGTAAAAGGGGCTGAAAAATTTCAGGCCACGAAACTCGAGATACTCAGATGTTGTTTCTGAAGTAAATGGCTGGGAGAATCCCAAAAGGTTTTCTATTCTCTCCAGAAATCAATGGTTATGAATTCTTATATGTGCAGTTGTTGAATTCCATCAGACCTGTATTTGTTCTTATGAGTTATATGCATGTTGGACATGCGAAGAGAATTCAAGGTAAATTTGTATATTTGTGTTGTGCCAGTGTCCGGTGGAAGAGTATGGACATTCCTTTAGTTGACAATTCTGGAGGATGCCTTACGGTGATTGAGCTCATCACGTAGAGTCAACTAGGCACGCAAAATAGTTGGTAGATTCTATGTCTGTTTGCACCATGAGTAGTTGATTGTTATCCATGCTTTATACCATTGTATCATTGTCCTTTGATATGGTTGTGTGGAAATTCCCTATGGTTCTAACCTTTCTGCAGATTTCCTTTAAATTTTAAGCAACTATGGAGGTGTAACTGAATGGTGGTAAAGAAAGAACTAGTAGTTTCTTTAGCTTATTGAGATTGTTATCTCACCCTTTATGGGGTTTGTGGATTTCAGGTAAAAGGGCACATGAGGCTGAAATCGGAAGAAATTAAGAGTCTTGACTGTAACTCGATATTTATTCGAGTAAGATACTGATCTTTATGTTAATTATTTGGCTCTCTGCCTTGTTTTCCTGTTACAATATTTTACTTGAAATTGTAGACGAAAATTTTGGGACTAGATGATCTCACAAGAGGCAATGGGAATGCTTCGGGTAAGGTATGCTCTCTAGCTGGAAACATTCGAACATCTGTTCCAATTTTTTTCAGGAACATTAATAATTGATCTGTTCAACTGTACAATTCTGCTACCAACAGGAGTTCAAAGCTATGTCTTACCCTTGCATTTATACAAAGAAGTTGTTTCCCATACTTGCAGTCGTGACCTTTCGGTCATAAAGAGTAACCTTACCGCGACTTTAAGTTCACCCTCATGACCCATTTTGTAATATAAATAACTTTTTTTCTAGAATGTGCTTGTCTCTTTATGCTATAACTCCAGGCTTTTCCAAGAAGCCTCTTTATATCATGACTGAAGTTTTTTTTACTAAAGCTGGTATAAGAGGAAGGATGAAGTCTGTTCATGCGTGCATTGTCAGCCCCTATCTCTCTGTTGGGAACTTGGTAATTGTGAAAAAGGGTGAAAATGATTTGCCAGGGCTGATCAATGTTGAAAAGCGAAGAATGAGAGGTTCAAAGAGAACATCCAAAATTCTTAAGTTGTTCAACCTGTCTAAGGAAGATGATGTGAGGAAGTATGTCAACACATACCGTCCAACCTGGCAACCTTCTCAACAAAATCTGGTAAAGTTTTTTGTGCTAGTAAATCGACGATTTAGTTTTACGTAACACCCCGTATATATCTGGTAATGTTATCATACTATCGTATTAAGCTGCGCTTAATTAAAAATGCAGAATATCTTTTTCTTTTCAATTATGATGTCATTATCATTACCAACTTGCTTATTAATCAATTAATAAAACATCGTATGTATGCACATTGTAATTTAACAGCTAACTGAAATACCTCATTAATTAAATAACATAAGTATGTCTCTAGTCACGGAACTACAACACGTAGGCCGGACCAACTAGCAGTTTATACAACTCAACATAACAATACTAACAACATAGTGGCATTGACAACTCTCATGCTCACCCAAATAAGACAACAAAGCCCACATCGTCTCAACAACAGCAACATAATAAAGTAAGCTAATACATCAAATCAGCAGATATAACCAGCTTCCAACATGTCAGCATAAATAACAGCAATATCATCAACTAAGTTCTGGCCTTTTGTCGCCAGAGACATCAGCTTCCACATTATCGGAACCTGAAATAAGCATTTCCCAAACGTGGGGTGAGATCTCTAGACAAGAAATCTCAGTAAGGCAAGGGGTCCTCAAGGATCTTCCACCCCAAGCTCACTTACATGTGCAATATAAGTTCAAAAGCAGTTTATCATCATCAGTTCTAAAATAGTGCAATGCAGCAGATAATCATGTTATGTGTGTCAATTCTATTCTACTGGCCAGAGAAATGCAGGATTTATATACGTCTAATACTCACAAATAGTGCAAGATGTTACTTGCATCCACCTCGGATCACCGTCTTGTATGATGCCACATACTCAGGCTTACCGTCAAGATGGAACAACACATGCATATTAAAAGCCATTACACATAAAGCTCAACAACATTTCAGATATTCAAAGCATGTAACACCGGAGTTTCTAATTTAATATATAGGTAAATTTGATTTATTTACCCTGTATTGAAATATGTAAAATGTTATTAGTCGATTAATATCGTCTCTTACTGATTTAGTGTAATACCGATACAAATATAAAGGAAAACATGTAATATATATTTCTTTCAATTTAGAGTTTTGTACTTTAATCCTTAAACATTAAAAATGCATAGCGTGATTCTTAATTTTTTTCAAACGTTTATTTTAGTCTTTCCACAAAGATTAACTAAAATTATTACGCTCAAATTATGTGATCTTTTTTTGTATAGAATTTC
Source organism: Gastrolobium bilobum (assembly GCF_033153095.1). Classification (NCBI taxonomy): domain Eukaryota; kingdom Viridiplantae; phylum Streptophyta; class Magnoliopsida; order Fabales; family Fabaceae; genus Gastrolobium; species Gastrolobium bilobum. Next base: position 37,748 of record NW_026895814.1, on the reverse strand, counting down.
TTCATAGAGAAAGTTCAACCGATCCCCTCCAACTTATATTTAATTGCACTTTGGTCATGAAACTTAAAAAGTGATAACTTTAAAAAGAATTGTCTTATACATTCTAAAATTTTAAGAATCAATTATATATGATCTTAAGCTAAAAGGGATAAATTGATCCGGACCCGGGATAGATGGTCCAACTCATTAATATCTCAAGAGGTCTAATAATAAAGACTTAAGGAATAAGGAAACATGTTTATTTTGCTTACACGTTATCCTGTAGATGTACAAATTCAACAGCAGCATTACAGAGTTTTTAGGCCTCCTCAACAATTAAAGGTTGAAGAGGCAAACACATGATTCATGTAAATGAGACCAGTTGTAGAAACCACTTTAATTCACCATTCGGATTGAATACCGCTATACTAAAGCAGCATAAACAGATCATTTCATCACTATATAAAAAATACTCAAACTCCATGTACGATTATCTTCTCGATTAATCTACAAAAGGAATAATCGAAAATTAGTCTTTGAAAATTGGAATCAAGTTTGCGAAGGTGATTATACAAATCGAAGGATAGAAAATTAATTACAATGCATCCCTAAAAAAAACTCATATTAAAAATGATATTTTGAAGTTAATTGTGCAAATTATGAATAAACTTTAAAAATTATTTTGCTTTATCTAAAATAAAATAAGAGAAAAAATCAAATAAATTAAAATAAAAAATAAATTACAAAGGTTACTAAATTACAAAAATCAAATTTTGATTTAGTGAAAGAAATTTCATTCCAACAAATACCCTGATACAATTTAGAACTTAAAATCATTTCTTTTGAAAACAAAAAATTGTGAATTCATTATTTATAATTTAAAAAAAAATATTAATAACGGTTTATATTCAAAATTAATCTACAACTGTACATTATCTAAAGATGTGAATGACGCTATGAATATAAGTGTATGATAACCCTTCAGATCAAAATAAATAAATAATTACAGCGACATGATCTCCATACTACGCTTGCATGCTTAGGTTGCACCATCTCTAATCTAGGCAGGGTTCCATGGGAATGGTTCAATTGCCACCTAATTCCCGAATAATTATAGATATAGTAAAACGGGTCAACCTGCCCTAACCCCCTGATTGACCTTTTTGACCTATCATTAGATGGTGGGTTAAAAATATTAACCTACCGCATTTTGAGGTCACCACAAGTTTACATATATATAATACAATACAAAATAAAGAAATGGCAAAATGTGTTGAACTCAACGGGTCAATCCGCCAAAAAGGAACGAGTTGGGTTATACATGTTAATTTTGTTCCAACTCGCCAACCCACAGGTTATACAACTATTTTCCAATGGTAAACTTATGGTGACCTTTTGTATCGTATTATATATGTGTTTGCATGGGGAATAGTCCAGTATTGAACATGATTATACAAGATTGAGTATTATGTTGTGATCTTTATCAACTCACTACAATGTATAATGTGTGCAGGATCATGATAAACACTAGACATACATCGATAGCTCTAGATGAGGGGGTTGACCATATGAAGGCTGCTCTTATTGGCATGGCCGGCTCTATACGGTATCTAGTCCAAGAGCTAAGGGCAGGGAAAGTTGATAGAGTTCAGGACTACAATCAGCAAGGTGCAAGACCAGCAATTGGTTTTGACCACCACTAGTTGATAGAGTTCAGGAAGCATCGGCCTCTATCATTTTTGGGAGAGTATGACCTGGATGCAACCACTAAATGGTTGAGGGACTTGACTAAGATCTTTAGAGTGATGGAGTGTTCTGACGCACAGAGGATTAATTTTTCTACTTACATGTTGTAGGGAAATGTTGATTGTTGGTGGCATGGTGTTAGAGCCCACTTAGAGCAACAAGGGACAAAGATTGCGTGGCAGGTGTTTGAGGAGGCTTTTTTGAACAAAGTATTTTTCCTGAGATGCCTGCGAACAAAAGGAGGGTGAGTTCCTTGCACTGAAGCAAGGAAATATGACTATTGACGAGTACACAACAAAGTTTGAGGAGCTGGCCCAATACTCCACCTACGGGCGAGATAGGCCCAACGAGTAATGGCTACTATATATGAGGCGAACTTAAGGTTAGAGCTAGCCAATATAGTAGTCGAATACCAAATTAGAGATTTGTCTACTCTAATCAATCGATGTAGAGTCCTGGTGCGAGTCATACTAAGGGCGGAGATAAAGGAGGTGAGTGATAAGTCTGATTTGAATGTCACAAGAAAAATCTTGGTAAGTTCAAATTTAAAAGAGAATATTTGGGTAAGTTACTGATTTAATGTTTCGTTGAATGTGAAATAGTAGTAGAAATATGAGGTTATTTTACAAAAGTAACCCCACTTTTAATTTTTCATTCAAAATTAGTAATCAACGTTATTTACCACAAATAACAAACGGATCTGGGTGTTGTGTGAGCTACTTCAGTAAAATTTGCTAGTTCTTCAAATCAACGGTTCACAGCTCTGTCATCAGCCTTTGAACATGAAGTGTAGGAAGTCATAATATGTGAGTCCCTCCAACTGTACAAAGGTTTGAGAGATTGAATACCATTGAAAAAGTACATAAAGATGCTTTTAAAAAGAGCTCTTATCTTAAACGTCCCATATGCAGTGGATGCATACAAAGAAATGTCTACGAACATTGAAGGATAGCTTTCCAGTGGAGAGAGAAAAGAACATCAAAGACAAGTTGAAACAGAGCATGTGTGAGGATTGCCTGGCCTCTCGGCCAGATCACCATGAAAATTCCTTTGGAACGAGACATAGTATTGCTTTCATTTCATGGGTGAGTCATGACAAAAAGCAAGGTTATTTTCGTCCAGAATATTTTGATACTTTTTTTTTTCGGGCAAAACAATATACCAATTTATAGATGGAGAAATTTACAATTTGTCCGTACCACATTTTACACGTTAACTGCAAAAAACGGGCAAAAGTGTTACCCGGAAAAGTGTAGCTTTTTTGCTACCAAACGTCAACTTCGAATTCTCCCTACCCAGCTTTCCAAGGAAAACAAAAAGAATCTAGGTATCAAACGCCCCATAAGGCTTTGTTTGGGAGTTTGGAAGGTAAGGGAAGGAAATGAATTCAAGGGAGAAGGAGAGGAAGGAAGGGAAGGAAAATGAAGGGTATTCCCTTCCCTTGATTGGAAGTTAAAACCCCCCAAATTGAGAAACTTTAATTTTAAGAATTAGAAGGGTTTTGTGAAAATCCCTAAATCTTTTCCCTCACTTTTTTAAATTCACAAACAAAGGAAGAAATTAATAAAATCCTTCTCTATCTTTTCTTTTCCTCCTAAAACTAACTCCAAAACAAGTCTTGAATGGCTACGGCCCCGACCAAGATGTTTAGAGTGATAAAGTGCTCTGAGATTTATCTCACCCTTTATGGGGTTTGTTGGTTTCAAGTACAAGGACAATGTTGAAATAAGGAGAAATCAAGTGTCTTAATGTTGCATTTGATGATGTGTCGAGGGCTATGTCAGGGGCTGCCATAATCTTATTTATATATGTATTTTGTGTTGGAGTATTCAAGTGTGATGAGTCCCACATTGGTTGGTAATGGGCTAAGTGAAGAGTATATAAGTGGATGGACCCATGAATCCAATGCCTTAAGGTTTTGGGTTGAGATGTAGTGTCGGACCTACTTGGTGTATTTGGAGTAACTTGACTCATTGGTGGTGCCCCCCCGCCACGGGCTTCCCCTGAACCCGCCTGACAGTGGTATCAGAGCCGGGTTGGGCTCGAGCTAGCCTGGTGATTGGCTAGGAGGCGGGGTTGAGTACTTGGGCCCTGGGGTACTCAGTTGAGGGAGAGCATATCAATGTTGGGTTTCTCATTCGAGGGGGAGATTGTTGGGATATTCAAGTGTGATGAGTCCCACATTGGTTGGTAATGGGCTAAGTGAAGAGTATATAAGTGGAAGGATTCATGAACCCAATGCCTTAAGGTTTTGGGTTGAGACGTGGTGTCGAACCCACTTGGTGTATCAGATCCACTTAGCTCATTGGTGGTGGTCCCCCGCCACGGGCTTTCCCCTGGACCCGCCTGACAGTGGTATCTGAGCCGGGTTGGGCTCGATCTAGCCTGTTGATTGGCTAGGAGGCGGGTCGAGTACTTTGCGCTTGGGGTTCTCGGTTGAGGGGGAGCATATCAATGTTGGGTTTAACACTTGAGGGGGAGATTGTTGGAGTATTCAAGTGTGATGAGTCCCACATTGGTTGGTAATGGGCTAAGTGAAGAGTATATAAGTGGATGGACCCATGAACCCAATGCCTTAAGGTTTTGGGTTGAGATGTGGTGTCGAACCCACTTGGTGTATTTGGAGTAACTTGACTCATTGGTGGTGGCCCCCTGCCACGGGCTTCCCCTGAACCCGCCTGACAGTGGTATCAGACCCGGGTTAGGCTCGAGCTAGCCTGGTGATTGGCTAGGAGGCGGGGTTGAGTACTTGGGCCCTGGGGTACTCGGTTGAGGGAGAGCATATCAATGTTGGGTTTCACACTTGAAGGGGAGATTGTTGGGATATTCAAGTGTGATGAGTCCCACATTGGTTGGTAATGTGCTAAGTGAAGAGTATATAAGTGGAAGGACCCATGAATCCAATACCTTAAGGTTTTGGGTTGAGACGTGGTGTCGGACCCACTATGTGTATCAGATCAACTTAGCTCATTGGTGGTGGTCCCCCGCCACGGGCTTCCCCCTGGACCCGCCTGACAGTGGTATCAGAACCGGGTTGAGCTCGATCTAGCCTGTTGATTGGCTAGGAGGCGGGTCGAGTACTTTGCGCTTGGGGTACTCGATTGAGGGGGAGCATATCAATGTTGGGTTTCACACTTGAGGGAGAGATTGTTGGAGTATTCAAGTGTGACGAGTTCCACATCGGTTGGTAATGGGCTAAGTGAAGAGTATATAAGTAGATGGACCCATGAACTCAATGCCTTAAGATTTTGGATTGAGATGTGGTGTCGGACCCACTTGATGTATTTGGAGTAACTTGACCCATTGATGGTGGCCCCCCCGCCACGGGCTTCCCCTACCCGCCTGACATTTTGGGGCTGTTTTAGTTTTTACAACGATGGTATTTTGGTGATGTATGACACATGATTGTAAAAATAAGGTAAGTTATGTAGGTATTTAAATTTGGGACATCCATGTATATATGTGACAATGTTCTTTTGGAATTGTAACGTGTATATTTACTTATGAATTCTATAACGAGATGGATGTATGCGCACGTAAATGTAATGTTTTGGATCACAGCAGCCTAGGATTAAAGACTGGTCATTAGTTACAAAAAAAAAAATAAAGGCTGGTTATTAGTTGTTAAAGGTCAAAGGGCCTTTAAGTTATGACATGAAAAATTGAAAGAATGTATTTCATGTGAAAATTATCCCAAAAGGAAATGGTAAAAGATCCTAGCTTTAACTACATGTATAGCAAGGGACTTATCCATAGGTGTTAGGAGTGTGAATACCTGAGCTTTCATGCGCCATGAATAGAAATACAGAATTATCATTCTTGGCTGTAACTCCACATTTAGTTGAGTAAGGTTCTATTCTTACTCGAGTTAATGGGTGACAGCAACCAAAATTAATTACTTGTCACCCTTGCAACAAAAATACTAAACCTTGAGGCCAGAAATTATATGGCATGCAAAATGGGATCCCCATTTTGTGTTTCAGATTTATCTTCTTTCATTGTATATACATTAAGGGCATGTTTGGTGCATAGTATAGGATAATGACTGATAGTATAAGACCTGATAGTATAAAGCTTAAGAGCATGTTTGGTGCATAGTATATGATAAGGCCTGATAGTATAAGACCTGATTAAATTTTAATACTATCATGCGTTTGGTATGGTATTGTATAAGATAATATACTCTAATATTTTAAAAATTAATATATTAAAAAAAATTATTTTAATATATTAATATTGAAATAATATATTAGTTCTTGGAAATTGTACATTTAAGCAACATTAATACATCAACCCCTTATTAGGCCTAATCCTATCTCCTTATGCTTGATTAAGTTATACATCATTTTGATGTATAAAGGGATCCTGCTGTATAAGCTTATACTATACTATGGTCACACCAAACAATTGAAAATGTCATAACGTGTATTATAATCTTATACTATCAAGCCTTATACATCACACTTGATTGAATTTTAATATTATCCAACGTTTGGCACAATATTGTATAAAATAATATATTGTATAAGATAATATCATCTAGTATTTGGAAATGCAGTGTATAATACTATATAGGATAAAAATAAATATTTTTAATAAAAATATCCTTTAATAAAGAATTTATATAATTCTTCAAAAAATGTCATATGATATTAATTTTTATAAAAATTTATTGATCAGTGTGTCCAAAACATAAATAATTTTTATAAAAAATAAAAGTATTCAATATTTAAAAAATTAATATATTGAAAAATTAATTTTTATTTTAATATATTATATTAAAATAATATATTAATTTTTGAGAATTATATTAGTCAACAATGTTAATACACCAACCTCTTATCAGGCATTATCCCTCCCCCTTCGGCCGGATTAAGTTATACATCGTTTTGATGTATTAAGGGATCCTGCTGTATAAGCTTATACAATACGATGGTCATACCAAGCAACGAAAAATGTCATAACATAATATAAACTTATACTATCAAGCCTTATATTTCACACCAAAATACACTAATAGTACTACAAATCAATGTATGTGGAGAGGTTGTGTTTTTCAAAAAAATTCGTTGTGTTGAAACTTTATGCAAAAATCTTATGTTAGAACTCGAAATCTTGTAGGATTGGTATTTGTTACATGAATGTATGTTTTGACATTAATAACATATATGTATATGCGCCCAAGATTTAACATAATTATTATTTTTTAAGTTGTATCAACTTATTTTTAATTTGAACTTGTAAGTTAAAAATTTTATATAATCATTAAACAACTTTTACTTTTAATTTTAATTTTTTTAACTTTAATCTAAAAATAACTTTTAATTACGAAAAAGGTATCAAACAAGCTTTAAATCTACTATAAAAGTTTATAAAGAAAAACACAAAACTATGGCTCATGTGTCTTAATATTTAACATTAATATTTTTTGACTTGGCTTAACGGGGTGGCAGACATTTGGCAATAGAAAGCGCGGTGCTGTTTCCATGTTGGAAAGTGTAATGGTCTATCGTTGGAATAATTGTACCAAAGATTCAGTGTATTTCATTAATAAAAATATTTCATGTCAGTTAAAATATTTTTTTTTTGTCAAATTTTTTTTCTCTCCTCTGATGTGTAAAGCTCTCATTCATGAGATACACTGAATTTAGGTACAACAATAGTACCAAAGATTTATTCCTGTCATTCGAAGATATTTGAGGTGTCGTGTTCGACATTTGTACGTTCCCAGATATTTCAATGCACATTTGTAGAGGTTTAAAAAAATATTCAATAGTTGCGTTGCGTTTTTTATTTCAGGATTACGATTACTATTTTATTGAATTAAATATAAATATTAATTATATTTTATATTTCTCTGTAAAATTAATTAGTATTATAATTTAATTTAATTTTTTATTAAATTATTGAATATTAAATATAATATTTTTAGGTTTGGAAAGACCGTATTACTATATCTATGGTATGCGGTCAGAGATATCGTAGAATCTGATATGTATTTGGCTTATAGCTAATGTCTCAATCACAGCGCACAAGCAATAAACTTATAGCCAAGACGTGGGTGTGTGAACAATGTTGGCAGCAATAATAAATAGCTTAAAAGTGTATACCTGTGGTCTTTAACCTCTTATTTATAAGGGTTACCTTTAGAGTCTGTGTTGAACTCCCAGTTGTAGTAAGACTCAACCTTCATTCTATTGAGATAAGGCTTCTATCCTGAGTATTTTTGCTGTTTAATATTGTTAGGATAATTGAAGATTTATCCTTTGATATATTCTTAGGTAAGTAGTTAGGATATAGATAATATTCCATAACAAATATACACTACATAAATTAAAAATATTATTTAATATCAAAATATATCCCAAAATCTAATATTTGTTAGAATTAATATATTAGAGTACCATATTAAGGTAATATTTTCCTCCTTTTACATGACACAAGCAATTTTTCTATACAAACATAAAAGTGGACCCATCAATTCTTTTACTTTTCTTTTCTTTTAAAAATAATGAACCACACAATTAATTATCTCTATAACATAATCTAATAATTTTTCTATAACATAATATTAATTTTTTCCGTCATATTATGTCATATTTAGTGCCTCATGTCTAAGGTCGGTGTCGATACGGTCGATTAAATATCCAAAGGAAAATTCTAGTCATGAAATTTGGAAGGACACTACACTTTACCGTACAATAAATGATATGACAGTGAAATGATGGTGACTAACTTTTACCTTCCTTGACGAAGTAGTCTTCTCGTCTTCCCAATTATACATAATACATTGGAAAAAATGCCTATCATTTAAAAGAACCATCTTTTTAGATAAATGTACTGCTTTTTTTAAAATTTTAAATTTTAAACTTTTCTCTCCACTCTCTCTCCTCCATAGCTTATTCCTCTATCTCTCTTAAAGAATATAAGTGTGTGTCCTTTTAAAGGACACATACTTTTCTCTAATACATTATACGTGCATATTTTCTTAGGTTGTAGGATAGTAGGAGAGAAAAAAAGTAGAGATAAATTAAATATGGGTCTCACATTTTAAATTAAAAAAAAAAAAAATTAATTGACACGGAAAACGAATTTGTGTAAGAAAAAGTTCTTATCTCACGTAGAAGGAGATAATGATTTCCCTACATTATATATATGTTATTAAGTAAACCAAAAATAGTTCACTTCTTCTCATCTGCTTATTGATGAGTCTTGTTTCTCTTTTACACACATTCACAGTGCTTTGTATTCTTCAGCAGTGACTTTGTAATGGCAACACCTAAGGAGCACATTGAAGAGTTACGAATGAGCAAGTTCTCCATTGGTGGAGAACCCAACTCATTGACTGAGGACCTTCATCATGCTATCAGGAATCTCTCTGCTGAACTTTATGCCAAAGATGTTCATTTCCTCATGGAACTCATTCAGGTACTTTTCATCATTCCTTTTTTTTTCTCTCCCTATTTTGTTTCTTTTCTCATACATGCTATGCTATTGATTCTATAATAATGCACATATATATATATATATATATATATATGCTCATTGATAATCTCTCTATATAAGTTATACTGTCAATTTGGTTATTGATTCTATTATATGTAAAAGTTTCGTGACTTTAGGGTAAGACTAAGATCAACGGTAAGAGAAGAGTGTAACTTTGTCGGAGAAAAATAGATAAAGTAGACATTTACTTAAAAAAATATATATAAAAAAATAGATAAAGTAGAAGTATAAAAAAAGCAGGTATATTATCTTGTTTCTTCCCTTGATTAATCACTGTTGTCCAAATATTTTATTTTATTTTATTTTCTGTTTTCATTTTGGTTTTCGTTTGTTTTATTTTTGTTTTATTTATTATTATTATTATTATTTATTTTAGTCTTAGGACAGGCTTAAACAATGCTTGATTGAATACGTATACATGCAGATCGAATCCATAATCTTAAAAATTTGAGATTTTAGATGAAAGCACGGCATTGTCTCTCAGTTAAAATTCCTTTATAGTAGCTCCTGCTAAAATTTATATCTTTAAACTTCTTTATTTAAAAGAAAGAAGATACCATAAGATTATTATTACATTATTTTTCCTTAGTTTGAAAATTTATGATAGTGTTTTTATGACATTAAAATAATCTTGCAACCTGGTTACACATTTGTGTACAGTGATACCTAATAGAGGGCACATGGATTCTACATAAAATATACCAGTCATCGACAAGATGGATATCTCTTTCTATCAGACAGAACACATGTTAAACTAAATCTTATGTAGTATGCATTTATAATTTATAAGAAGTTTTATATTTGATAGTTAACATTTAATGACATATATAGTGTCATTATTTATTTTTTAAAATATTTTTCTCTAATAACATTAATAATGAACAATGCCATTAATTTTTTTAAGACAATATTTTTAGTTCATACATACATACGGTACCAACTTCAACTTTTTTATTTAGAAGACAAATGAAAACTGATGTCGCATTATATAATTTTGAAGTAATGAGCTTTTAGAAGCCATAGATGTTTCCCATATATAATATAATTTGCGCATCAGTCAAAAATTGGAAACTTATAATGCCAAGTCATCATTATTTCTCAGAAATTTAAGACCATATTTTTACTAGATTTCTCCAATGTGTTATTGAAAAGTAAGTGTTGGAGAAATGACAAAGTTGTTCTTTGTGACCGGAAGATAAATTCGAGCTCGATAAATAATCTCTTTGTAAAAATGTAACAGCAATGACCGGAAGAGCATTGTGCACCGGGATTGGGTTTTCTTTTTCTTTTTCTTGAATGTGTGATATAGAATCAGAACATAAAAGGGTTCATATATGATTTTTAAAAGATGTAGCATTATGGAATTGTTAGATATGAGACTATATAAATGACAAATTTATTAGCTGAGTTTCTGTAAGCTGAATATGTTTTTTGTTTCAGTAGACAACATTAGTTGTTCTGTACTCAGTAGCAGTGTAAAGGAGTGATCATATCCCTATTTTGTGAAAAAGCTGTATGTGTTAGATACTGACCAAAAAAACCAATTATGTACTGCAAAAATTTCTTGTATATATTTAGCACCATATATGCATTAAACAAAGATACTGTAACTAGAATGATGCAATTATGTTGTTCTACTATAGTGGTTGATTCACCATCATCAATTTTTTTTTGTCATTTTCACAGAATGCAGAAGATAATCAGTACTTAGAAGGAGTGAGTCCAACACTAGAGTTCATCATAACTTCTGAGGACATAACAGCTACTGGTGCTCCAGCCACTTTACTAATTTTCAACAATGAAAAGGGGTTTTCTCCCAAAAACATTGAATCTATCTGCGGTGTTGGACGGTCCACAAAGAAAGGGAACAGGAGCAGTGGTTACATTGGCGAGAAAGGTACTTTCTCACACTTAATTTTTGTTTCATGAAGGACTTGTTTTTATGTGCTTGCTTTCAATGAAGATTAGTTAAATAACTTAAATGGTATTTTAATACCTGGATGAATTGTACATATATGCATATAACTAGCTTTAATCAATTCATTGCCAAGAAGTTTGTTTATGTGAAGAGAATCTTTTAGAGCCCGTTTCTTTGCACTTTTGAAAAAAAGTAACTTTTATCTCTTCCTTATTTTAGAAGTCTTTTTTACAAAAGTTAAAACTATTTATATTTTTATAAAAATATTTAGATTTTGAAAAAAATATTTGACTTTTGACTTATGAAGTTAAAATTTTTAGCTTCAGAAAAAAGTAGGTTTTTGACTTTTTTGTAACTTCTGCTTTTTTAAAAGCAGACATCCAAACGAACTAAAAATAAAAAGTTCTTTTTTTCAAATAAAAAAAAGCAACTTCTGGAGAGAAAAAAACCTATCCAAACGGGCCCTTAGTTGTAATACCAGAGAAAAGAAACAAAGACTAATTTAACAATGCTTTAGCAAATGGTATTAAACATGTAATTGTTCTTCATCTTAAATTTAAATATGTTACTGTTCTTGGAAAAGGATAAGCATTAAAGAAGCCAAATAAACAAATAGGAGAAAACGTTTGACAGAATCTCTACCATGGTTGAATTGCAGGAATTGGTTTCAAGAGTGTATTTCTGATTACTGCTCAGCCTTATATTTTTAGCAATGGATATCAGATACGGTTCAATGAGAAGCCTTGTCCACATTGTGGTCTTGGCTACATAGTTCCTGAATGGGTCGAGGAGAAGCCAACCCTTCTTGATATAAAGCAAATATATGGTGCTGGTGATGATTCTATTCCAACTACAACAATTGTCTTACCTCTGAAGCCTGACAAGGTCAAACCAGTGAAACAGCAGCTCTCAAGCATTCATCCAGAAGTTCTCTTGTTCCTTACAAAAATCAGACACCTTTCTGTCAGAGAAGATAATGAGAATCCAAACCTGAACACTGTCAGTGCTGTATCTATTTCAAGCGAGGTTAACTTTGTGACAAGGAAAAACATGAATGCTGAGTCCTACACACTCCATCTATCTGCGGCAGAAAAAGGTGATTCTGAAAAGGAATGTAGCTACTACATGTGGAAGCAAAAGTTTCCTGTGAAGTTAGAAAATGTGGTCGAAAGGAGAATGGATGTGGAAGAGTGGGTTATAACATTAGCCTTTCCAAATCAGGAGAGGCTTCATAGAGGAATGAGCTTACCAGGGGTCTATGCATTTCTTCCTACAGAGATGGTAACTAATTTTCCCTTCATAATTCAAGCAGATTTTGTGCTGGCTTCATCAAGGGAGACAATACTCATGGATGATAAGTGGAACCAAGGGATACTAGAGTGCGTTCCATCAGCTTTTATGGATGCATTCAAAACACTTGTCATAGGATCAGATCAGGCTCCAGTTTCCAGTTTGCCCCGGATGTTCAAGTTCCTTCCCATTGACAGTTCTCCCTATGAGAAATTAAACTATGTGAGGGAGAAAATCAAAGCAAAACTGGTGGAAGAAAGTATTATTCCGATCGAGACATACACGGAGCAGAAGCACTTCTATAAGCCTCGTGAAGTTGGCAGGCTACTTCCTGATTTCTGGAATATTTTGACTGAGGCTCGGGCACAAGGAGTACACTTGCTTGACCTGTCATCTCATGGTGGAAGGAAAATCTTGTGTTCTTCATTTGATCAGACCGAGTATGATCACATACTCAATTATTTAGGGGTACAATCTGTCAATGATGATTGGTATGCAATGTGCATCCAGAGTTCTAATCTTGTGGATGGAGTATCAGAAGATGTGTATTTGAAGCTTCTATTGTTTGTTGCTACAAACTGGACCTCACGGTTTCGTGGCTCAAACATGGTGAACATTCCTTTGATTAAATATGTGGATTCTTATGGGAGTCTGTCCCATTTCAGTCTTACTGAATGCACTCAGCACAATGGTTCCAAGCGAGTAGTCCTAGCAGATTCTAGTCAGTCTTGTCCTTGCTCTTGGATGATTGATTGGAACCGGGAATTTGCTTGTGCATCCAACCAGTTTTTTATGCCGGAAATCACTCAACAAGCTATGGGGCGATTGCCCCAGAAGCAGACTTTGCTGGAATGGCTAGAAAATGAAGTTAATGTTCGTTCTTTGAATGTCTACACTTTAGCTAATGTCCTTTGCAGTTCTATTAAGAATAACAGCAAGCTTTCCGTTTCATATGCTCATTTCTTATATCACTCTTTCTCAAAGGATTATTTATCAAGCCGGGATGCTCATGATTTGTGTAGTTCTATGCCACTTGTCGACAACTATGGATGTGTGACACAAAGCAGGAAAGGGGTTCTTGTACCTGCAAATGTGAGCAAATGGGCAGATTTGATTGTTTCTAATCCATGGAGAAATGAAGATTATGTTGAGCTGGGAAAGGAGTACTTGACTTCAGGTTATTATGCAGGCCAATATACAGGTTCTGGACAGCTGATCAAATTCCTTCAAACTTATGCTGAAGCCTCAGATATACCTCATATATCTCCCCCAAATGCTGGATTTTCTGCTGTAGATACCCCACTTACCAAAGACAATGCCTTTTTGCTTTTGGATTGGATTCGGAACCTGAAGTCTAGGGGAGTGCGTCTGCCAGAGAGATTCTTGAAATGCATAAAGGAAGGAAGCTGGCTTAAAGTTACAGCCAATGGATGGAGACCACCTTCGAAGTCATTCTTAATTCGCTCATCATTGGGAAGAATTTTGCAAAATGGTTCTGATCTTGTTGACATTTCATTGGTTGATGAGAGCTTCTATGATAATAGAATAAATGCTTATGAGGAGGAGTTAAAAACAATTGGGGTGATGTTCAGTTATGAGGAAGCATGTAAATTCATTGGGAGTGAACTAATGTCTCGTGCTGCTTCTTTCCCTTTAAGCAAGAGTCATGTTCTTTTGATGCTTAAATTCATCCAATATATGAGACAGAGTCATCTTCCTTTAGACGAATTTGTCAAAAGCATCAGAGAGGGAAGTTGGCTAAAGACATCACATGGTCTCAGGTCTCCTGTAGGGTCTGTATTGTATGATTCAGGATGGCAAGTTGCATCACAAATTTGTGATATACCTTTCATTGATCATGGTCATTTTGGCGGGGAAATATATAATTTCAAAGAGGAGCTCAAGTTGCTGGGTGTTATTGTTGGCTTCAGTGAAAAAAATTATCAAGTTGTCATTGATTGCTTAAGATCAACCTCAAATTTGGCCAATTTGACAGCTGATGCAGTTCTTTTGATCATGGAATGCATACAATTCTCGCGTGCATCTAGCAAACTCATAAATTCACTCAAGGGAATGAGCTGCATGAAGACTAACATGGGTTTCAAAACACCAGGCAAATGTTTCTTGTATGATCCTGTATGGGGCTGCTTTTTGGAGGTATTTGATGGCATTCCTGTGATTGATCATAAATACTATGGAGGGAAGTTTTTCACTTACAAAGATGAATTGAAGCAAACAGGGGTGGTGGTTGATTTTGAGGAGGCTATGAATAACATTTCTATTCTCTTCAAACAGAAGGCATCACAAGGTTCGTTTAACCATGTTAAGCCATTCCTCTCATGTTGCAGGCTGCTGAAGGGAACTAAATATAGCTTTCCTTCCAATTTCTCAATCATCATGCATACTGAGAAGTGGTTGTATACTAGAGTTGGTGACTATAGGTGCCCAAGAAACTGCATTTTATATAGTCTGGAGTGGAAATCAATCTCTTCAATAACTCTACTCCCTTTCATTGATGACAGTGACAACTGTTATGGTAAGGGAATACATGAGTACAAGGAAGAGCTGAAGAGCATTGGTGTTGTTACTGAATTGAAAGATGGAGTGAAGTTTGTGCCCAAATGCCTGAAATTTCCTTCAGATCCCTCTACCATTACTCCTGAAAGTGTGTTTTCTTTATTGGAATGCATCCGACGTCTAATGAAAGAGCATAAGCTTGCCATGGAAGATGATTTTACCAAAAGATTGTCGCAAAATTGGTTGAAGACCCATGCTGGTTATAGGTCTCCAGATAAATGTTTGTTGTTTGATTCCAAGTGGAATTTGTATCTGAAGCAAACTGATGGCCCTTTCATTGACGAGAGCTTTTATGGACCTAAAATTGCTTTTTTCAAGGATGAAATAAAAAAAATAGGAGTCACTGTTGATGTTGAGGAAGGGTGTTTCATAGTTGCCAGTCACCTTGACTCTCTCTCTGATTATGACACCATTGTGCGAATATATAGGTACTTGAATGAACACCACTGGAGACCTAAGGATGAAGCTTCCAAAAAGATTTGGATTCGGTGTGGAAATAAGGATGGAAAGTGGGTCAATCCTGAAGAATGTATTATACATGACCCGGATAATCTTTTTGGTTCAAAATTTCATGTTCTAGAGGATGTCTATGATAAGAAGATCCTTCCTTTTTTTACCTTTGCCTTGGATGTCAGGACCAAGCCCTCAGTTGATGATTATCTCAACCTTTGGAATGATTGGGAGAGTTCAGTGGAACAATTGTCATATGACAAGTGCTTTAAGTTCTGGATGTTTATCTTAAAACACTTTAGCACACATACGGAGAACAAAATTTCTGGCAGCTTGAGGAAACTACCAGCAACATCAGGCACCAATGAAATATTTTTGTTAGATAAGGAGGATGTGTTTATTCCAGATAACCTTCATTTGAAGAAGCTTTTTGAGCAGGAGAAAGTTTTTGTCTGGTGTCCTGAGCAGAACTTGGCACCATTGTCCAGGTGTAAATTATTTGACATTTACAGAAAAATTGGTGCTGGAAATATCTCTGAATCTGTGAGCAAAGAAGATTCATCTTTACTGAATGGTGCTGAAGTTGATCCAAGTAGTATTTTTGACATAAAGGGATTGGTTAAGCTTATTCTTGGTTTTCTTGCTTGTTCTAGCCTAAAATTGGAACCTGAAAAGAGACATGAAGCTGTTAAAGGTCTTCTCAACCTGAGTTTTCTTGAGTCAACAGAACCAGTCAACGTAAGCTATAGCTTAACTCTATCATCAGGGGACACAATCACCAAGAAAGCAAACAGAATGGTACGCTGGGAAAGGACATGTTCCAAGTTTTTCACTCAGAGGATGAACTGGCTTCATGGAGAGTCAAGTATGATAGAATATGCTACATATTTCTCAGAAGCAATATCAGAGGGTGTTTTGCGTGAGAATCATGATCATGTACCTGCACTCTCTGAGCTGATCGTGTTGGCTTTTGTGCTAAAATTCAAAAATGAAGAAATTGAGTTCCTAATGGAGTCCAAGAATTTGCAGATTTTCTTTGAAGATGAGAAGTTTCTCAGTTCTGCTTTCCCATCTGACTAAGTCTTTTGCACAGATCTTCCTTTAAGATCTTTTAAGGTTTGCTTGTTACTAGAATCTATGTGTGTGTCTGTTCATAGAATATGTTTGACTTTGCTTGTTCCTTTTAATTTTGTTCCAAAGTGGTGTGTGATTATCTAATGACCATAAATTAGTTTGTAGCATTGGCAAGCAAGACTTGAGTTACTTTTTGCTCCATTCTCATGCCAATGCATTGTTATTATTGTATGACTGAACACTGTAACTAAAGTATCTTTTTCTATAATCTCTTGCTTCCTTACTTTTATCTGATGAGCATTTTGACTTAGTGGTCTTGAAATTTTACAGTGTATAAGTTCATTTATATAATTCTTTATAGAAAAAGCGATATAGTTTAAAGGAATATGATTGCTTAAAAGGAAAATGATGGTTTAATATAATTCCTTATAGAGAAAGTGTTTTATTTATGGGTTTTATGTTTATCATGTAACATAATATAATTTCACTTTCCTACACACACATTAAAGAGGTGGGGTTCACATTAAAGAGGTGGGTCTATATGTTTTTCTTTCTCTTTCATTATTTCACTTTCTCTCTCCTATTTATTGTATGTGTTGGAAACAACACTTAAATTAGGTAACATAACACTAATAAAATCTTTTATTTATAGAGTAAATACTATTTTTAGTCCCTGTCAATATCTACGAAGTCCTATTTAGTCCTTGGCAATAAAAAAGGATCAAATTGGTCCCTGAAATTACAAAAAAAGGGCCATGTTAATCCTTGTGTCAACTCCCAAATATGTAGAGTGGCCCTTTTCTTGTACTTTCAGGGACCAATTTGGTCCTTTTTTATTGCCAGGGACTGAAAAGAACTTCGTAGATATTGTCAGGGACTAAAAATGGTGTTTACTCTTATTTATAAGTGCAAAGTAAAACTTCTAAAATACTCCGTATTTTTTTTTCCCTAAATCTTCTGTTGTTGCGGGAGAAGCAATTTTTCCTATGAATAATTATGTTGCTTTACTTCAATCCTTAGTAAACAACACTTTTGCATTTAGTTAACGCTGTTAAGAAACATTCTCCTGTTTCCCCAAATTTAAATCGGAAAACCAAAGCATGTATACTTATGATATAGTTTAGGTTAAGGACTGGAATGTATTTGAACTGAACAGTTGTCCAAGTCATAATTTATGATATAGTTTTTCATTCCATGATTTTTACTTTATGCTAAACTCATGGTTTTGGTATTAGTTGATTCAACTACTTAATGTTGGTTTTCAAGAGATCCAATTGAAGAATTTTGCCTGCATGAGATTTGTATCCATTTGATATGTTTGTACTTTGTAGCTTGTCAGTATTTGTGAACTTGTATATTTTTTTCACCTTTCTATTTTATCTATGCCGTGATTAAGGAAATCTGTCTGCTTGTCTAAAGGGCAAAATTTGGTACACAAAGTTCTTCGACCTGCGAGGATAGGAGAGAAAATAGATTATATGATCCATACATATTTGCAAAGAAGTTGATTTTAATCTCACATGGGACTTTTCGGTCATAAGAAACAATCTTATTATTATTCTAAGGGGGCATTTGGTAAAGGAGAAATTTTTTATATTCGGGAATCACGATTTTTAGAAATACGGTGAAAAAATGAGTTTTTCAGAAATATTACTAAAAAGTTGTTTGGTAAGTCAAAATATTGTCGGAAAAGTTGAATTGGTTGATTACAAAATATTAATATGAATGTGTATTTTAAAATATTCTCATCCCATGGAATTCTCAAAATACTACCCATTTGGTGGCATTTTAAGATGGAATTTTTCTTCATAAATGTGAATCTCGGGAATCCGACTGTTCATAAAAAAATTTACAATCTTCGTACCAAACATGAGTAAATTAAAGGTTAAAAGATTTCTCATGTTGCATGAGAAATCTCCTCTCCTAACACTCTCATTTCGATGTCCGTGCCAATCACTTTTCTATTTTTATTTTTTTCTTTAAAGTGGGCCCCACGTCTTTCTCTGTAGGAAACTTGCATTTCTCATGCAATATGAGAAATTGCAAGCCCTAAATTAAATTCCCAATCTGAGATTCCCAAAATTTTAAAATAATTTCTCCTACCACACATCCCACAAGGGCTCGCACTTTACGTGCTTGTCTATTGTTGCAAAATTGGGTATGTGAATATGAAAGGTACTAGTTTTTGAATCCTTTGACTTTTATCTTTCCCTTCTTTTCCTAATGTTCTCGGTACTCTGTTGAACCGGTTATGTATTATTAAAGCAAAAAAATATGTATCATTTTAAAGGATATAAAGTTGTATAAAAAAAAGATAAATCATGAAAGAGAGAGTGAGGGAAATTTTTTAAAAAATGTGGATCACATCTCTTTGTGAGATTAAAAGGACATAAAATGTGTCATTTAAAATGACATACCTTTTTCCCATTATTAAAATGTTAAAAACACCAGTTTATTAACACTGGAATGACTTTTTTCATACATAAGAAAACTGTGAAATAAGTACTGAATTTTAGGGTGCCAAACTTCAATACGATCCGCTAACGTGAAATGAAAAATTTGTGTTCGGATCGAATTGTTTTTAAATTTGTGCTATGTTCGGGTTAACAAAAACTGACCCTAAAAAGTTCATATCGTATTGCATGTCAACCCGTGAAATCAAAATTAGCCAGTATTAATTTTCTTACATGTTATTCATGTCGTAAATAGATTATTTGTGTCTTATTGTATCGTGTCGACTCGCATAACAAGTAACACAATTTGGAGTTGATGGATTATTCGTATTGTATCGTGTTAACTCGCATAATAAACGATACACTATGAGTTTGCGGGTTTTTCGTAAGGGTGTCAAAACAGGTTATGACACATAGGTCGACCCGTGATACTACTCGAAAATTCGTGTTTGGGTTGACCCGCAAAAAATTTGTGTCGTGTTCCTGTTGAAAAAACATAAACACGCAAAACATTCGTGTCGCGTGTTGTGTCAACATGAATTCGACCTATATTTTTTTATATATTTTTTTAATTTTTTTTGTCAATTACTATTTTGACTCATAGTATGCGTGTCATTTGTGTCCTGTCGTGTAATCCCACAAAAATTCGTATTGTGTTCGTGTTGCATCTATTCGTATTGTGTCAAATTTGTATTGTGTCTATTCATTTTGATACCCTTAATTATTCGAGTCCTGTAAACCCGCAAAATAAGCAAGTTGTGTTCATGTTGAATGTTATGACCCAATTTCAAATTTGTTGTATCGTATCGTGTCAATCCGTTTTGCCATCTCTAGTTATTTGTGTCATGTCAACCCGCAAAATAAACAAGTTGTATTGGTGTCGAAGGTATAACCCAATTTCAAATGTGTCATATCGTGTCGATTCATTTTGACATCCTTAATTCTTAGTATCCTGTCAACCTGCAAAATTGTGTTTGTGTTGAAGATTATAACCCAATTTCCAATTTGTGTTGCATTCGTGTTGAGTATATTTGTATACATGTCGTTTGGACCCAAATTGTGTGAATTCTTAGCTTAAAGAATGGTCATCTATTACAAAACTGCAATTAAAATGGTTTATATTTATTTCATAGCATATGTAACTCTGTCATAGAATAAAATTTACTGAGTTGGCTTAATTGCTGGAAATAAAGCGCTGCCACATGTACCTTTGGTTTTGAGAGATTTAACAACTTTCAACAACAACAGAGTCTCTAATTTAATATAGGGATTTGCTTTCATCATTTAATATTATCACAAAAAGTTTTCTACACACACAACATTTTGTGAGACCTGCATGTTTTGAAGAAAACAAAAAAATAAAAAACTACGGCACAACGAATCTCTATAACATAACACAATCTTTTTTCCTATAACATAACTCTTATAAAATCCTTTAATATATAAGTAAATCTGATTTATTTACACTACATATAAATATGTAAAATGTTATTAGCCCATTAATATTGTCTCTTATTGATTTGGTGTGAATATACCATTACCAATATAAAGGAAAACAAGTAATTTATTTCTTTCAATTTAGAGTTTTGTACTTTAATCCTTAAACATTAAAAATGCATAGTGATTCTTAATTTTTTTTAAATGTGTATTTTAGTCTTTCCACTAAAAAAAATTAAATAAAATTATTAAGCTGAAATTATGAGATCATTTTTTGAATAAAATTTCTTCATAGGAAAAGTTCAACCTATCCCCTCCAACTTATATTTATTTGCACTTTGGTTATGAAACTTAAAAAGTAATAACTTCGAAGAATTTTCTTATACATTCTAAAATTTTAAGAATCAAAGTATATATGATCTTAAGCTAAAAGGGAAAAATTAAGGGGTGTATTGGATTGAGATTCAAAGAATTTTAATGGATTATTTTTGGACAATAAAATCAATTGGTATTCAATTAGGATTTTAAAGAATTAAAAAAAAGTTACTTAGTATTCGATTAGGATTTTAAAATATTATTTTAGAGTCTATCCAAATTCGTTGGTATTCAATTAAGTTTTTAAACAAAGGAAAAATAATCTTGTGGTATTGGTTCATACAAGTTGCCTGGGAAGGATGGGCTTAATGCTCATTTCTTTCAATCTCAGTGGGATAAGGTGGGTGAGTCAGTTATCTCTTTTGTGAAAGGTGTGTTCCTTCATCCGGATAATATAAAAGAGGTTAACCAAACTTTGATTTGTTTGATTCCTAAGATTGATGTGCCTGAATTATTTAAAGATTTCAGACCTATTAGCCTTTGTAATGTTATTTACAAGACTGTAACTAAGATTGTGGCTAATAGGCTGAAATCTCATATGGCTCACTTGGTTATGCCTAATCAATGTGGTTTTATTAAGGGTAGACAAGGAGCGGATAATATCATTGTGGCTCAGGAAATCATCCATTCCATGAATAAAAAGAGAGGAGGCAAGGGTTGGATGACTGTCAAAGTTGATTTAGAAAAGGCTTACGACAAGATTTCTTGGGAGTTTCTGAAAGACACGCTTGTGGATGTTGGTTTGCCTGAGAATATAATTTCTCTGATCATGTGTTGTGTCTCATCATGTACAATGAATTTGTTATGGAATGGATCAACTACGACAGAATTTTCTCCTAATCAAGGTATTCGTCAGGGAGATCCTTTGTCTCCTTATCTTTTCATCCTTTGCATGGAAAGACTTGCTCATTTGATTAATGTAGCAGTTCAGGAGGACGTTTGGAAGCCTATCAGATTGAATAGAAGGGGACCACTGCTTTCCCATCTATTTTTTGCAGATGATCTTCTTCTCTTTACAGAAGCCACAGAAGGGAAAGCTGTTATTATTAATAAGATTCTTGATTATTTTTGCAGGTGCTCTGGTGAGAAGGTTAGCAAGGAAAAAATAAAAGTCTTCTTCTCCAGAAATGTTAATCATACCCAAGTGCAGAATCTAAGCCAGTTGATGGGCTACTCTCCTACAAATGACTTGGGTAAATACTTAGGTATTCCTCTTCGTCATAGCCGTGTTACAAAGAGTACGTTTGGCTATATCTTAAATCGGATGCAAGCTCGTTTAATGCCTGGAATCAACGTACTCTTTCATTGGCAGGAAGATCAACTTTGGCTAGGTCAGTTCTTACTGCAATTCCTCAATATCCTATGCAAACTTGTATTTTTCCTAGTGGTACGTGTGATCGTATTGAGAGTGTAACTAGGAATTTCATTTGGGGATCAACTTCTGAACGAAGGAAAGCTCACCTGGTTTCTTGGGAGACGGTCTGTTTGCCGAAGAATGTAGGGGGGCTTGGTTTTCGTAAAATTAAAGAGAATAATATGGCTTTTATCATGAAGCTAGGTCACCGTATCATGACTGATCGTAATTCGTTATGGGTTTGGGTCCTTCGTAGCAAATATAAAGTGGAGGAGAGGCTCATTCCAAGTATCTCGGCTTCAGCAAATGATTCTGGTTTATGGAAGGCTATTGTTAAGTATTGGCCTCAAACTCTAGAGAATTCTTGTATCATTTTAGGGGATGGGGTTCATACGTCTTTTTGGATGGATTCGTGGGTGCCAGGATGTCCTCAACTTGTTTCTCTGGCCGTTCAACCTATTCCTCCTATCATGACTCATTGGTTTACGTCTCAATTTGTAACTTGTTATGGTAATTGGGACTGGCCTTTATTCCAGCACCTTCTTCCTACTTCAGTATTAGACAAGATTCGTAGTGTGCTCCCTCCTACAGTGGATTCTTCTTCGGACCGTGTTATTTGGGCAGGTAGCCAAGATGGGGTTTTTTCCAGTGAAATCAGCTTATAACTATCTCATGGGTACCTTGTATTATCATCAAGATAGGATTTTGAAGGTAATTTGGGCTTGGCCTGGTCCTGAACGTATTAGGCAATTCTTATGGCTTCTAAACAAAGGTTCTCTTTTAACTAATGTTCGTAGAGTGCATCGTCACATGGCTACAGATGCAGCGTGTCTGAGATGTCATTCTAATCTTGAGAATAGTTTACATGCCATTAGAGATTGTCCTGGTGCCAGGGAATTATGGGAGCATTGGGTTCCTTCTGATAACCATAGTGACTTTTTCTCCATGGATCTTCACATATGGATTCAGACAAATCTAGGATTAAAAGGTCCGTTTCAAACTGATCGAACTTGGCCTTTGTATTTTGGGGTGATAGCTTGGTGTTTGTGGGGGGAAAGAAATAAGGCGATCTTTGATCAAACTAGCACTTCGAAGTATGGTCTCATTAGGCGCATTACCTACACTTGTGGTAATATTCAATTGGCTAATGAAACTCTTATTAAGATTGGTCATCAGGAGATTAGAAGAGAGGAACGTCTTATTCACTGGAATTTTCCCTCTGAGGGTTATGTTAAACTTAATGTGGATGGTTCCAGCATAGACAGTGGGCAAAGGACTGCATGTGGTGGAGTCATAAGGGATTCTGCTGGGAACTGGTTAACTGGTTTTACAAAATTTCTTGGGAGTGGTACTTCTACTTCAGCGAAAATTTGGGGGTTCTTGACAGGTATGGATCTGGCTTGGCATAAGGGATTTAGGAGAGTCTTTGTGGAGGGTGACTCCAAGGTAGCTTTGGAATTTATAAGAAAAGGGTGTGACGTAAGTCATCCTCTTTCTGCTTTAATCATCCGAGCTTGTAGCATGCTTCAAAGAGACTGGATTATTCAGCTTAGTCATACTTATAGAGAAGGCAATTTTGTTGCTGATTGGCTTGCTACTCATGCTCCTCATCAGGATGGACAATTGATTGTGCTGGAAGTCCCTCCAACGGCTTGTTTGGAATTGCTTCGTAATGGCTTGAGGGGAGTTAGTCTCCCAAGATTGTGCCCAGTATAGGGTTTTTTTTTAATGTTTCTTTAGTTTTCATTGTATTTCCAAAAAAAAAAATCTAACAATTTTAATTGATTTTCTATTGATGTAGATTTCATGAGACTTTTTAGTAAGAAATATAAATAGGATGCCTCTCTCACATTCTCCCTCTAACCCCGAAGATTTCTCTTGATATTTATCTACTGCAGTGTCTTCTTATTCCTTTGGCGGGTCGACCTGCTCGAAACCGGATTTTGCCATGGGAACTTCATCAAAGCAAAAAAATAATAGATTTTTGAGCCATTTTTATCACAAAACAACGCAGAAAAAACAAAACAACAAGATTTTAATCTAATCCATCTCAAAAACAGCAAATTTTTTAGTCTTTTTTTTAGAGTTTTTGGAAATTTAAAAAATAATTTTTCAAGCATTGGTCGTTATTTTTCAAGGCACAAAAATGTGTATTTTTGTATTAAATACAACATAGAACAGTGGGAAAACAACCAGGGGACAAAAACCCTCAAATCAATTTTCATTTTACATCAACAAAACAATATCAATTTAAATAAAGATTGAAACAACATTTTTCATAATACATTCATGAACGAAATTCCTTCGCTATAGGAAATGATTTTAAACAATTTTTGTGTCAATAGATCACTAAAACTTGTTTTTCAAAAGTCTCAAAGCAATTTAAGGTTTCAATCAATCGATTGAAATAATTTGAGAAATTTTCAAAACTTTCATGTAATAAAACCCAGAAATTCAGGTTCAAAATTTTCTTGGAATACTTAATGAAAATATGCATATGATATATGGTGAGAAAACTCTCATCACATAGAACAAAAAAACTCCAAGGTTTACAAGGCCAATTGCAAAAAATTTCAAACGAAATTTTATCATGAATTGTACTGATTGAGAAAATTATATTAGGTTTTACATTTTTTTATTAATATCATTGCATTTCTTTGTTATATTTTTATTGACTTTTGTAATTTTGAATGTTTGTTAAAAATTTATATGATTTTTTAAAATCTTAGAAATCTATATTATCCTTTCAAATTTTATAAATTCTATTAAAATACTTTAAAATCAAATCTTACGAAATCTTAATTGTACAAAAAATATTTTTTTTAAAGTCCCTTTAATTCTGAATAGTCTTTTAAAATTCTAATCCAATACACTCCTCTAATTTTTTTTTAAGTTGAATTTGGACCATGCATGCTAAGTAGGATGAAGCATCTAACTGATTAACATCCCAAGAAGTTCAAATAATAAAAGACTTAAAGAGTAAGGAAAGACATTCATCCTACGTACACATCATTCCACGTATATGTACAGTTTATAACTTTTGCTAGTGTTGTTATAAATTCTCGTACAGTTATATATTCTGCTGGCCATAATGATTCTACTTCCATTTCCATTTCCAGCACCGCCATGAGTCATGACCCCAATACTTGCCAATATTATTGTTCCAACCAGATGAATTCTTATTAACCCAACTACTAATACCAGTACGACCACTTCCTGTATTGCCTCATTCACCCTTACTATAATATAACAACCCCATTCAAAATTAAGAGGCCAGGTTATTTAGATTTTTTTTTTTAAATTTAGCTTTTGACTTTTATTTTTTTAAAAAGCTAAAAAATTTATCTTCCAAAAAAAAAATGTTTTTAACTTTTTTATACCTTCTATCTTTTTTAAAACCAAATATCCAAATAGATTTTTTTTTGTTTTGAGAAATGTTTCTTCATTTTAAAAAAAATAGCTTTTGAAAAAATAAATTCATCCAAACAGACTTTAGATGCATATTTATGTGTGTGTGAATGTAACTTGATAAATTTTGTTTCTCTTTGGTAGATAATAGAATATTCAAACTACCTTTGCCTTCCATTTAAATTTCTATTTAAAGTAGGGGCAAATTGGTCATTTTCTCTTTATATGTGTGTGCGCGCGCGCTGTCCATCCTGCACTTGCATGCTTAGGTTGCACCATATCTAATCTAGTAGGGTTCCATGGGAATGGTTTCAATTGTCACCTAATCTCAGCTGAAAACAGAAGAATACCCTTGGAATGAAGGATAAGAGACATGCAAGTTTTCTGAAATTTCTTACATTACATGAGGAGAATCGCTAGTCCGTTCTTCCTTCTGGCCTTCTCCACCGTAAACTTTGAAAATTGATGTTGCTTTATCTTATTCACTCCGTAGAAGGCTGGTTAAGCCTCGATTTATTTGTTATTTGTGTATGCTCTGTTTAAATATATTTATGAACAATGCTCTGTTATTTATATATGCTCTGTTCATCCTTTATCGCAGCTCCAAGCTTCCTTCTTCTCCGTCTTGTTTGCAACCTTGGAACAAAGAGAAATGTCCAAGAAAGTACCACACCTCAACCTGCAACACAGAACTGTGAAGCAAAAACATTGAATGTAGGCAAGATTGAACCACGATCACACTATCACAGTTACCGCATAATTGATATAGTGTTGTAAATAATAGTTTAGAATAGTAGTATAGAAGTCCCACATCATGTA
The DNA here is from genome assembly GCF_033153095.1 of Gastrolobium bilobum. Taxonomy (NCBI): domain Eukaryota; kingdom Viridiplantae; phylum Streptophyta; class Magnoliopsida; order Fabales; family Fabaceae; genus Gastrolobium; species Gastrolobium bilobum. Next base: position 11,362 of record NW_026895814.1, on the reverse strand, counting down.
TATCTCTTTGTATTTTCTTTCTTTTGAGTTATATAATAGACTCTCCGCTGTGTAGTTGAGACACACGGATTACTTATAAATCTCCTTGTTCTTGATATTCAATATGGTATCTAGAGCCTAACAATATCCGCATCTTTACGGTAGACCCACTGTCTACCGAGTAAAAATCTTTCCGAAAACTGTCACCATCGTCAGTTTCCGGCCACCGCCTCCCACCACCGTCCTCCACCGGAAAAGTTTTCCGGCGACCGTTTTGATCAAAAAGTACATCAACGGACTCAGAAGAAGCTGATCTACCCAACGCCGCAAGGCCCACCGTCATCAGAGGTTGCGAGCGTCTTGGACCACTGTTTTACCGTCGTTGACCGCCACCACCGATCACTTTTCAGGCACTTTTTCCGGCGAGCCACCCATAGTTGTGATCGTCACAAGGAGGCAGTTCTTTCCGTCCAAGGCCCGCTCCTAAATTCCCACTGAAGCACCCTCACGTGCGTGAAACATACGCTCGGCTTCCACCGTCAGGATCGCCCTTTCCTTTTGTGTTCAGATCGATCCTTACCTTGTGTTTTCGAGTCCGTTGCGGCCCTTCCGAAGCATTTCTCCTCTTTCCATTATTTTTCACGACATCTTTGTTTCAACAAATTGTTCTTGATCCATGGCTGATTCTAGCTCATTTATCCTTCCTCAAGATATTTCTCGGCTCACGATCACTGGTTCCACTGCTACTGTTGTGCATACAGGTAATAATGTTGCTGGTTTCACTCAAAGTTCATCATTTGGTCATTGGGTTCTTGATTCTGGTGCCTCTGATCATATTTCTGGTAATAAATCTTTGTTTTCCTCTCTTTCTACCTCTGGTTATTTGTCTACTGTCACTATGGCTAATGGTTCCCAGGTTCAGTCTCATGGGATTGGAATAGTACATCCCTTTCCCTCCATTACTATTGAAAATGTGCTCTATGTCCCTGGTTCGCCCTTTAATCTCCTTTCCATTAGCCGTTTAATACATTCTCTTGATTGTCTCATTTCTTTTACCCAAAATTCTGTTGTCTTACAGGATCGAAATTCAGGGAGGACAATTGGCGGCAGATTTGAGTCCAATGGCCTTTACCTGCTCTCCAGCTCCTCTCATGCTCATTCAATATTAGATTCTCCACTCACTATTCACGTTCAGTTGGGTCATCCTAGTCTTACAAAGCTCCAGAAGATGGTGCCATGTTTGTCCAAGCTGTCTACTTTGCAATGTGAATCATGCCAATTCGAGAAACATACTCGCAGTTCTTTTCCTAATAGAGTCAATCGTCGTGCCTCCTCTCCTTTTAGTTTGGTTCACTCTGATGTTTGGGGACCCAGTCGTACTGAATCAACTCGGGGTTATAGATATTTTGTTACCTTTATTGACGATTATTCTCGAAACACTTGGTTATTTTTATTGAAAAATCGCTCTGAGTTGTTCTCCATATTTCAGAAGTTTTATCATGAAATTCTTACTCATTTTGGTATTCCTATCCGCACTTTTCGTAGTGATAATGCTCGTGAGTATCTGTCTCAACCATTTCAATCATTCATGGCATCTCACGGCATTCTTCACCACACATCATGCGCACACACACCCCCCAACAAAACGGGGTTGCTGAAAGAAAAAATCGTCATCTTATTGAAACAGCTCGGACACTCTTAATTCATGGGAACGTTCCTACCAGTTTTTGGGGTGATGTTGTTCTCACCGCATGCTATCTCATTAATCGCATGCCTTCCTCTGTCCTTGCTAACTAGGTACCGTACTCTATCTTGTTTCCTCATCAGCCTTTACATTCCTTACCCCTTCGATTTTTGGTTCTACTTGTTTTGTCCATGAACTCGGTCCCAATTGTGACAAGTTGTCTGCCAAATCCCACAAATGTGTGTTCCTCGGTTACACCCGGACACAAAAAGGTTATCGGTGTTACTCTCCCAGTCTCCATCGCTCTTTTGTCTCGGCGGATGTTACTTTCTTTGAGTCTGTGCCATTTTTTGGCTCCACCTCTATTCCCGATGATTCTGTTGATACTCAGTTACCTTTACCCTCTGTTCCAATTCAATATGTTCCGACACCAGATTCCACACCACCACTGCCTGCACCATATTCCACACCACCACCGCCTACTGTCACTTCTCTATATGTCCCAGCACCAGATCCTCCTCTCCAAGTTTATCACTGTCGGTCACATCCACCCATACCCCAAGACATTGATGAGGTTCCTATGGACTCAGATCTGCCGTCATCAACTCCTGCGGTTTAGGTCCCGCCCTCCGACATTGACCTTCCCATTGCTCTCCGAAAAGGTACTCGTAATATTCGTCCTCCACCCGGGTATTCAATAAATATGAGTTATCATCGCCTTTCTCAATCACATTTTGTTTGTCTTTCTTCTTTGTCTTCTGTATCTGTTCCTAAGACTACAGGTGAGGCATTATCCCATCCCGGATGGCGACAGGCTATGATTGACGAGATGTGTGCACTTCATGGCAGTGGTACTTGGGATCTGGTTCCTCTTCCCTCTGGAAAATCTGTTGTTGGATGTAGATGGATATTTACTGTCAAGGTTGGTCCTGATGGACATGTTGATCGTCTCAAAGCACGTTTGGTGGCCAAGGGATATACTCAGGTGTTTGGTGAAGATTATGGGGATACATTTTCCCCTGTGGCAAAAATGGCGTATGTTCGCATCTTTATTACTATGGCTGCTATTCGTCATTGGCCCCTTTATCAATTGGGTGTCAAAAATGTTTTCCTCAATGGTGATCTTGCGGAAGAAGTTTATATGGAGCAACCTCCTGGATTTGTTGCTCAGGGGGAGTCCAGTCTAGTTTGTCGACTCCGCAAATCTTTGTATGGTCTCAAACAGTCTCCACGAGCTTGGTTTGAAAGGTTTAGCACCATTGTTCAGCAGTTTGGTATGACTCGGAGTGCGGCTGATCACTCAGTCTTTTATCGCCACTCAGACTCTGGATCTATTTATTTGGTTGTATATGTTGATGACATTGTCATTACAGGTGATGACCATCAAGGCATTACTTAGTTAAAACAACATCTCAATCATCATTTTCAGACAAAGGATCTCGGAAGACTACGATATTTCTTGGGAATTGAAGTGGCTCAATCCAAGGATGGTATTGTGATATCCTAGAGGAAGTATGCTATGGACATTCTAAAGGAGACAACTTTGTTGAATGCTAAGCCCGTCGATACCCCCATGGATCCAAATGTCAAGCTTATGCCAAATCAGGGGGAGCTATTTTCAGATCCAGAAAGGTATAGAAGATTGGTTGGGAAGCTGAACTATCTTACAGTTACTTGACCAGACATCTCATTTGCAGTCAGTGTAGTAAGTCAGTTCTTGAATTCTCCTTGTGAAGATCATTGGAATGCAGTGATCCGTATCCTCAAGTATATCAAGAATGCTCCAGGTAAAGGTCTCCTCTATAAAAACAAAGGTCATACCAGAGTTGAGGGATACTCAGATGCTGATTGAGCAAGTTCCCCCAGTGATAGAAGATCCACATCTGGGTATTGTGTATTCCTTGGAGGTAACTTGGTTTCTTGGAAAAGCAAGAAACAAAATGTAGTTGCCAGATCAAGTGCTGAAGCGGAATATCGCTCCATGGCCACAACTACCTGTGAACTTATCTGGTTAAAACAACTATTGAAGGAACTCAAATTTGGAGACATTGGCACAACATCTCTCATTTGAGATAATCAAGTTGCTTTACATATTGCTTCCAATATAGTGTTTCATGAAAAGACCAAGCATATTGAGATAGACTGTCATTTTGTTAGAGAAAAAGTCCTCTTTGGAGATATAGTCACTAGCTTTGTTAACTCAACTGATCAATTAGCTGATGTTTTCACTAAGTCTTTGAGAAAGCCTAGGATAGATCACTTATGTAACAAGCTTGGTGCATATGATTTATATGCTCCAGCTTGAGGGGGAGTATTGTAAATAATAGTTTAGAATAGTAGTATAGAAGTCTCACATCATGTATATCTCTTTGTATTTTCTTTCTTTTGAGTTATATAATAGACTCTCCGTTGTGTAGTTGAGACACACGGATTACTTATAAATCTCCTTGTTCTTGATATTCAATATATAGGATAAGGTCTGATAGTATAAGACATGATAATATAAGATTTGATTGTATATCACCTGATTAAATTTTAATACTATCCAGCGTTTGGCAAGATATTGTATAAAATAATAAATTGTATAAGATAATATTATTCAATATTTGGTATAATATTAGATAGGATAAAAATAAATATTTTTGACAAAAATAGCTTTAATAATGAATTTATATAATTCTCCCAAATATATCAGATGATATTAATTTTTATAGAAATCCGTTGATCAGTGTATCCAAAAAATATAATTTTTATAAAAATAAAAATCTCTAGTATTTTAAAAAATTATATATTGAAAAATTATTTTTTAATTTAATATATTAATATTAAAATAATATTAATTTTTTATAATTGCATTGGTTAATACATCAACACTTATCAGGGCTAACCCTACCCTCCTAAGCCTGATTAAGTTTTATATCATTTTGATGTATAAAAAGATCTTGCTGTATAAGCTTATACTATCAACCTTATACATCACACAAAACAGGCCCTTAGCATAAGAATAGTTTTCTCGAGAGAAAACCCTAGTAGAGAGCTTTTGTGAACCTTCGAATTGGGGTGACAAAATGTGTCGACGGGTGGGTTTGTGTTGTGTGAAGTCTGGTCAAATTGTCTAACACGTAAATGACCCATTTTTGTTCCTGGGTCAAACAACGAAACCTAGACACCACTCGCCTCAGGTTGCGGGTCACATTGCTTGGCTCGTAAAAATTGATAATTTATTTATTTTTTCTAAAAAGATTAAAAATAAAAGAAAAAAGGGAATAAAATACGCAGATTGACTCAAGACTTGTAATGGGATACGTAAAATTCACCAAAATTTCAATTTTTTTATTTTTTTGATAAAATAAAGTTTGTGGGTTAATACGCGAGTCACACGGGTCAATCCGTGACACGACTCGATACTAATTCCTGTCATTTATCCAAACTCGCATACTATTCATTTTATCCCACGGATTGACACAACTCGTATTTTGCCCACTGATGACATTTTTCTGTCACCTCTACTTTGGAGAATAAGAGAGAGTAAAGTGAAATTGCTTCAAAGAGTAAAACTGAAGATAATAATATCTCATGCCAATCACGTGACTATGTATAAGTCACAAAACTAACTAAAACTATCAGCAACCAAAACACACCGTTTTTTCTGATAATAGGCAAGGAATATAAACACACAAATACAAAGAGAAAATGATAGTGTGCTTTGTTTAATACCACACACAAAACAACTACTACTTAATGTTGTTTTTCAAGCGATCAAGTTTAAGTTACTTGCTTGAGTTTTGTAACCATTTGATATATTTGCAGCTTGTTAGTGTTTGTCAAATGAAGATAGTTCATTTGACGCATAGGAGCTGAGCAGGGTGAGAGTATGTGTACAATCCTCTCCATTATTATTTTTGGAAGAAGTTTAAAACTTTAGTTCTGAATTCGTCCCGAACTCCGAATTAGTCTATAAGAAATCTAGGGAATTACATTGGGATAATCTAAAAAAGAAAAAGAAAAAAACTTGTCATTATTTGTGAACTTGCATGTTCTTTTACCTTTCCATTTTACCTATGTCGTGATTAATAGGAAGAAAACCATTTGTTCTAATTTAATTTTTACGAAATCTGCTTGCTTGTCTATTGTTGCAAAATTGAGTATATGAATGTGTCAGGTCCTAGTTTTTGAATCCTCTTGCATTTATTTTTTTCCTTCCTTTCCTAATGTTCCTGATACTCTGTTAAATCGGCTATGTATGATGATTAAAATGTTAAAAGAATGAGTTTATTAGTAGCAGAATGGCTATTTCATACGTAGTAACAAATAAAAGATAAAATAAAATAATATTCTTTATCTAAAACTAGAGTAGTTCTTAACTTTATTTACTTTTTTGGTACTATTTGTTCGTGAATCATACATGATGCTATTATGAGGACTAACATGCTCAATAAAACAAACTCGAGTGGTTCAAAAATCTCAAGATTTTTGTATATAAAAATCGCAAGAAAACGTTAGCATAGCATGATACTTGATCTGCTTGGTTTGTGGTGGGTCGATCATAAGAGAGATATTGTATTGTCTACATCTTCTTCTTCTTTTTTATGGGTAAATTATGAGATAGATATTATTACTACTGTTATGGATATGAATATCATATCTCAACTACTCACCTAAGAATCCACTAAGAGATAGATACATGAGTATCTCAACAACATTAAGCAGTCAAAACACTTAAGATAACGATCTCATCCCAACAGAAAGGGAGCTGAATCCTACGCAATCCGGGAGATCTCAAAAGGCCCAGACTAAGAAGGTAATCCTTATAAATAAGAGCCTAAGGACCCCAAGTACACACTATTTAACCTATTTACTTATACGGCCAACACTGTGCACACACCCACGTCTTGGCTATAAGCCTATTGTTTGTGCGTAGTGATTGGGACATCGGCTATAAGCCAAGTATATATCATTTTATACAGTATCTTTGAGCATATACCATACGGTATAGCAATACGGTCTTTCCAGGACCGAACATTGGCGCCGTCTGTGGGAAACTATAAATTTCGACTCCCATTCCACGATGATGAACGCTCGTTCGACGTCCAGCACTGCCCAACTGCTGCCACACCTGTTTGCGCTGGAACATCTCCAGTCAACGACATCTCCCGTGTTAGTGGATGTCCAGGTCGGCGAGGTCGGCACGCAGATGCCGCCCTTAAGAACGCAGACCAACGCACCGGTGGAGACAGCACGCCCATAGAATGATCAGCCATGAGATGTGACCACTAGAGCCATGAATGCAATCCTTCAAAGGATGCAAGAGATGGAAAACAGATTCCTAGCCCAACAAAGGTTAGATGCCCAGATGATGGAGGCATTGGAGGCTGAGATACGAAACCAGAAGGCCGAGCTAGAGGAGCAGGTCAGGTCGAAACTGGCAGGCCGCAGCAACAGAACACGGCCACGGCAACCGAGACTGTGCAAAATCTTCGTCATGGCAATCACAAAGAAGGCGGAGGACCAGTTAACAACCAAGGAGATAATTATCTCCATGACGAGGAGGCTAATGATAGCCCATTCACTGAAAGGGTCATGAACTTGGCAATCCAACCGAGATTCAAGAGTGCCAGGATACCTCCATATGACGTAAGTCAAGACCCGGATGCCCACTTAGAGGCTTTCAAGACCGAGATGTTATTCAAAGAGATAACTGGACCTATTAAGGCCAAAATCTTCGCGACAACATTGACGGGTCAGGCAATGGCATGGATAACCAGGTTTTCCAGGAACTCGATCGACTCGTTCGAGGACCTGGCTCGGACTTTCCGACTGAACTTTGCAACAAGTAAGGCACATCCAATGCCGGCCTATGCTTTGGGAAGAATCCGACAAAAGAAGAACGAGTCATTGAGGAAATACCTCGATAGTTTTAAAGATGCCGCCCTCAAGGTTCAGAATTTAACTGAACCGGGATGCTATTCAATGGGATAACTGGACCTATTAAGGCCAGAATCTTCGCGACAACATTGACAGGTCAGGCAATGGCATGGATAACCAGGCTTCCCAGGAACTCGATCGACTCATTCGAGGACCTGGCTCGGACTTTCCGACTGAACTTTGCAACAAGTAAGGCACATCCAATGTCGGCCTATGCTTTCGGAAGAATCCGACAAAAAGAGAACGAATCATTGAGGAAATACCTCGATAGATTTAAAGATGCTGCCCTCAAGGTTCAGAATTTAACTGAACCGGTACACCTGCATCTGATCATCTCGGGATTAGATGGCGAATCTCCACTTGCAATGTCAATCTATAAGAACCCGGTCAATGACCTGGAGGAGTTCAGGAGAAGGTCGGACAAGTACATTGACATGGAAGACATACAGAAGGCTTACGGAGATACCAGAGGACGAAACCCGAATCGCAGGAGTCCGAGTAAGAAAAACAAAGATCGGGATCAGCGGGGGTCGAAGAAGGGAAACGACACTCGTGACAAGAGATCGGATGACCGATCTCCAAGGAGCAAGTATGACAATTACATGCCTTTGAACATGTCCAGATCTCGGATATGGAAAGAGGTGGCTCAAACAGAAATGTGTAACGTCGAGAGATCTCGACCCCTCAAGAGCAAGAGTGGATTGGACAGAAATAAGTACTGCGCCTTTCATGACCAGAACGGTCACATCACGGATGACTGCTGGGACCTCTGAGATGCCATTGAAAAGAACATCAGAGATGGAAAGCTGAAGCAATACATCATTCGAACTCAGGGCAAGAAGAATAATAAGCGAAGGCAAAGGAGCCAGAGCAGAAGTCGCAGCCCGAAGAGAGAGCATACCAAAGATTAGGAACAAGATTGTCCCTCGAAGGGCAAAAGGGTCGAAGATAAAGTCCACAAATTCCAAGAAGCCAAATTTGAATGCAACGTGATAAGCGGAGCTCTGGGTGGAGGAGGCGACACGACCAATGCAAGGAGGAAGTACCTGAAGGAGGTCATGTCGGTAAGAGACATGCCGACCTTCAAAGGGAAAGCCAGCAGCCCTGCTCCCCCAAGACTGTTCTTTACCCAAGAGGATCTAGAAATGGTCATACCCGGACACACTGATGGTCTGGTGATCACCGTTGTGCTAGTTAACTGCCAGGTCAAAAGAATCTTCATCGATCACGGAAGCTGCGCGGACATACTTTTCTGGAACGCTTTCCAAAGGATGAACTTGGATGAAAAAGACTTGAAACCATGCGCCACCAAGTTAATTGGATTCAACGGAGAGCCATCCCCTCCAAAGGGTTATATAGACCTAAAGCTGACTTTAGGAACGAAGGACGCTTTCCGAGCTGGAAGGGTTCGGTTTGTCGTAGTAGACACTCCTTCTTTGTACAACGTGATCATTGGCCGACCTATAATTCATGACTGGGACATGTTAATCTCCACCAAGCATCAAGCACTGAAGATGTCGGGGGCAAAGAACAAGGTCATCATCTTGCTACTATGAAACTCTAAAAGTCAATCACAGAGGTCCATCATCTCCCCCTCGGCTCAAAAGTGGAGGTAAAGCCTCCACCAGAGACCAGTCGATATTCCCATGCGGAAACGAGGTAAACTTGGTGGAATTGGATATGAGGGAGGAGCTCCAAGCACCTCATCCAGAACCCCAAGGAGAGCTAGAAGACATCAATATTGGAAAGGATGGTAAAGGACACACCAAGGTAGGAAAGAGCCTGAAGGTCGAATTCAAAAAGGAGCTGGTCGCTTTCCTGAATGAAAACTCTGACGTGTTTGCATGGAAGGCTTCGGAGATCCCAGGTATAGACCCAACCTTCTGCTATCACAAGCTCTCTATGTACCCCGGATCGAAGCCAGTATCCCAAAAGAAGAGGAAGATAGGATCTGACCGACGTCAGGCTTTGAACGAACACGTGGACGAACTGTTGGAAGCCGGCTTCATCAGGGAAATACAGTACACCACTTGGTTGTCCAATGTTGTGATGGTGAAAAAACCGAGTGGGAAGTGGAGAATTTGCGTGGACTACACCGACCTTAATAAGGTCTGCCCTAAGGACTCGTATCTGATGCCAAACATTGACCAGCTAGTTGATAATTCATCAGGATTTCAGCTACTATCATTCATGGACGCATACTCTGGGTATAATAAAATCCCACTACACCCAGATGATCACGAGAAGACCGCATTCATCTCGGAGAAGGGAAACTTTTGCTATAACGTCATGCCTTTTGGCCTCAAAAATGCCGGGACGACCTACCAAAGGATGATGAACCGTGTCTTCCAAAACCAAATTGGAAGGAACTTGGAGGTGTACATCGACAACATGATCATCAAATCAGTGCACATAACTACACATATAGCCGACCTCAGAGAGACTTTTGAGCAACTGAGAGCTCGAAAAATCAGATTAAATCCGGCCAAATGCGCCTCCAAAGTACCAGTTGGAAAAATTTTGGGCTTCATGCTCACCAACCGGGGAGTTGAAGTCAACACCGACAAATGCAAGGCCATCCTCAAGATGAAGCAACCGAAAAGCAAGAAAGAAATTTAACAGCTCACAAGTCGCCTGGAAGCCTTAACCAGGTTCCTGCCTAAGTCGGCAGAAAAAGCCTTTCCTTTCTTCAAGCTGCTGAAAAAGGAGGCGGAGTTCGGATGGGGAGAAGACTGCAAAATGACATTCGAAGAAATCAAGAGGTGCTTAGCCACCCCACCCGTGTTGTCGAAGCCAAAGCCCGGAGAAATATTGATCTTATACCTTTCCGTGGGTGAAGAAGCCATTAGCGCCGCTCTGGTAAGGGAGACTGACAAATCACAATAGCCGATCTACTTTGTAGGTCGGACACTACAAGGACCTGAACTCCGATACCAGAAGCTCAAAAAGGTGGCGTTCGCTTTGCTTACCACGGCAAGGAGGCTCCGACCTTACTTCCAAGGGCACCGAATAGTCGTGAGAACCAACCAGCCCATCAGACAAGTGTTACACAAACCGGATCTAGCTGGGAGGATGATCAACTGGGTCGTCGAGCTCTCAGAGTTTGACATATCATACGAACCCCGACATGCAATCAAATCTTAAGCATTGGCCGACTTCATTCTGGAGTTAACCCCGCCCAAACAGAAGGGAAAAGAAAATGAAGAGCTCTGGACAATATACGTCGACGGATCCTCAAACTCTAAGGGGAACGGAGCCGGAGTGATCATTGAAAGCCCGGAGGGAGTTTCCATCAAACACTCACTTCACCTGGCATTCCCGACCTCAAATAACCAAGCTGAATATGAGGCCTTCATCGCAGGAATAGCACAGGCGAAGGAGCACAGAGCAAGAAGGATAAAAATCCTCAGCAATCCGCAGCTAGTAACTTCACAAGTTGAAGGAAAATATCAAGCTAAGGGGCCCCTTATGATGAAGTATCTCCAACAAGTCAAGGAGCTATTAGTCGAGTTTAACGAGGTGGTGGTCCAGTACATACCTCAGAATGAAAATAGTAGGGCGGGCATCTTGTCAAAGCTCGCCAGCTCGAAGGGATCAAGAAATCATCGTACGGTGATACAGCAAAGCATCCCAGAGCCGACGTGCGTCATGGTAATAACCGAGAATGAAGATTGGAGAAGGCCAATAGTGGCCTACTTGGAAAAAGGAGTCCTGCCTGACGAGGCCAGAAAGCTCGTGAGAAACTCGGTCTGCTTCACCATAGTGGAAGGGCAG